>NW_026016790.1:0-67224 GCF_020379485.1 Brassica napus | reverse complement strand
AAACTTTTGAAATTGAATGTTATGCCTCAGAATTGGAATTGGTGCTGTTCTTATGCAGGAGAAGAGACCCATAGCTTATTTCAGTGAGAAGCTTGGAGGCGCCACTCTCAACTATGCAACTTATGATAAGGAATGTATGCCTTGGTGAGAGCTTTGCAGACTTGGCAGCATTACTTGTGGCCCAAGGAGTTTGTGATACACACGGATCATGAGTCTCTCAAGTACTTGAAAGGACAGAACAAGCTCAGCAAAAGACACGCAAGGTGGGTTGAGTTCATTGAGACATTTCCTTATGTCATCAAGTACAAACAAGGTAAAGAAAACATAGTTGCTGATGCACTATCTCGAAGGTATGTTCTCTTAAACACTCTTGATGCTAAGTTGTTAGGTTTTGAGCAGATTAAAGAGATGTATGAATCTGATCCAGATTTTAAAGAAGCTTATAACTCTTGTGAGAAATTTGCTGCTGGACATTATTTTAGACATGATGGATTCCTCTTTTATGATAATAGACTGTGTGTGCCTAATTGCTCTTTGAGAGATTTGTTTGTTAGGGAATCACATGGAGGAAGTCTCATGGGTCACTTTGGTATTGCAAAGACTCTTAAAACCTTGCAGGATCATTTCTTTTGGCCTCGGATGAAAAGTGATGTGGAGAAACTATGTGAGAGATGTGCAACTTGCAAGCAAGCTAAGTCTAAGGTTCAGTCTCACGGTTTGTATACTCCTCTCCCTATTCCTTATCATCCTTGGAATGACATATCTATGGATTTCATTGTTGGATTGCCTAGAACTAGGACTGGGAAGGATTCTATCTTTGTTGTTGTTGACAGGTTCTCAAAAATGGCACATTTCATAGCATGTCATAAAACTGATGATGCATTGCATGTAGCTAACCTGTTCTTTAAGGAGATTGTGCGTTTACATGGTATGCCTAGGACCATAGTTTCTGATAGGGATACTAAGTTTCTTAGTTATTTTTGGAAAACTCTTTGGTCTAAGCTAGGCACTAAGTTGTGTTCTCCACTACTTGTCATCCGCAAACTGATGGACAGACTGAAGTAGTTAATAGAACTCTAGGAACACTCTTGCGTGCATTCATTAAAAAGAATCTGAAATCTTGGGAAGATTATCTGCCACATTGTGAATTTGCATATAATCATGCTGTGCATTCTGCTTCTAAGTTTTCACCCTTTGAAATTGTTTATGGGTTCAATCCCACCTCTCCTTTGGATTTAATCCCTTTACCTGAGTGTGAAAGGGTCAGTTTGGATGGCAAAAAGAAGGCAGAGATGGTGAAACAACTTCACGAGCAAGCTAGGCTCAACATTGAAGAGAAAACTAAGCAGTATGTCAAGCATGCCAACAAAGGAAGGCGTGAGATGGTCTTTAAGGAGGGTGATAAAGTTTGGGTTCATTTGAGAAAAGAGAGGTTTCCTAATGAGAGGAAGTCAAGCTTATGCCAAGAATTGATGGACCTTTTGAGATCACAAGGAAGATCAGCAACAATGCCTACAAGATTGATCTCCAAGATAAGTATGATGTGAGTAATAGCTTCAATGTTACTGACTTGATCCCTTTTATTGCAGATGAACCTGATTTGAGGTCAAATCCTTTTCAAGAGGGAGGGGATGATATGATCATGGACCAGCCAGCTGATGGAGATAGAGATGGCGAGTTTAGAGATGAACCAGCTGAAGAAGATGAGGTCTTAACCATTCCTAAAGGTCCCATGACTCGAGCCAGAGCTAGGAAACTCAAAGAAGCTATTGGAGGACTAATCAGGAAGTCCTTGGAGCAAGAAGAATGTCTTGGAGGAAGCTTGATACTTCAAGATACGCTTATCACCATTCAAGCCATCTTACCATCAAGTTGAGTATCATCTAGGCTAGCAAGCTATGTGTGCTCTTTTCCTATCATTGTTTTTGTCCCATTGGGTTTTGCAATGATAGGTTTTTAACGAGGCCATAGTCTTGCTATCTTATCACCTAGTTGATACTCTCGGACCAAACCACATGAAGAACCTTATGCTATCTTTATTTCTAAGTATTTATGTCTTTCATTTTCGAAAACTCTATCTAAGTTGTGTCTTTACTTCTACATTAATTGGAGGAGCCTGTTCCTTTAATTTCGAAATGCTTGGAGCCTGTTCCAAGCCTTTCACTATATATATGTGTAACTCGGCAACCCTAGCATCTATCAAGTTTTCTTTCATTTAAACCTTTGTGTTTTCTTCTCCCTTGCTTTCACGAGTTAAGAGAGTGTCTGGTGTGTAGTATCCAGTCTGTTGGTGTGTAATATCCAACGCCCAAGGGCTTTAGAAAGGTGTGTCATATCCGATCTAAGTCTAGGAGTATCAAGGAGCCTTTCCGCAGCCTCTTGTGTCACCATTCGATCCACAGCCTTGATAAACTTGAGTCTTTGATTCGTTATGCAAGGATCTATCCAAACCATCAGAGAAGGGTCTAGGATCTCATTAATGGGATGCTACACCAGAGCAAGAGATGGTCTTGAAGCTCTTGGCGAGCATGGAGTCATCATATGGGTGGCTGGTGGAGATGGTTCTAAGAGGGGAACAGCTTCCGGAAATGGAAGAGATCTGTGTGCTTATAAGAAGGGCGTATGAGATAATGAGAGATGATGAGAGGCTAACCATGAGTAGGAGTGAGAGCTCATGGAAGCCAAATGGGAGTAGGAGTGAGAGCTTCCAGAAGCTAACCATGAGTAGGAGTGAGGGCTCATGGAGGCTAACCGGGAGTAGGAGTGAGGGCTTCCGGAAGAGGAGGAGGTGCAGAATGCTATCCAAAGCTTCTATCAACATAGGAAAGGGTAGGAAGAGAGTTGTGGGAGAGTGTTCTTACTCAGCCTACATGGGGGAATCAGTAGAAGACAGTGGGGTGTTAAGAGAGCAGGAGAAAGGGAGTGGAGCTGATGATCGCATCACCAGGAAGGAATGGAGAGTGTTCATGGAACATGTACAAGCCTTAGCAGCAAGCAAGAAGCATGCTATACAATCCGGAGCTTCTAAACCCATGGTGATTGATTCTGGAGCAAGTCATCATATGATCAGTGATAGGAGGCTTATAAGTGAGATCAAGGCTGCAACAGGGAGTGTTAGGATAGCTAATGGTGCTATGATCCCAATAGAAGGAGTGGGAAAGCTCAAACTGTTTGAGAAGGACACGGCTGCCTTCTACATGCCTCAGTTCACTTCAAATCTATTATCTGTGAAGAAAGCTACCATTGATCTTGATTGTCAAGTAGTATTCAGACCTGATGAAGTTGAGTTTCAAGATTTGAAGACTGGGAGAGTCATTGGCAGAGGAGACAGCAAGAATCAGCTATACCACCTCGACTTGGCTAAGACCTCTAATCCCTTTGATTCTATTTGCTTGAGTAGTACTGCTGAGAAGATTGATAGTATTACTTGGCATGCTAGATTAGGACATCCTCATGCTCGTGCCATTGAATTGATAATCCCTAATATGTCATTCAATCACTTGGATTGTGAAGCATGCATATTAGGAAAGCATTGTAGGACTGTTTTCCCAACATCTAAGACTACTTATGAGCATTGCTTTGATCTAGTTCACTCGGATGTGTGGACCGCTCCATGCATGTCTAGAGACAGCCATAAATACTTTGTGACATTCATTGATGAGAAGTCTAAGTATACATGGCTCACATTGCTTCCATCTAAAGATAAGGTGCTAGAAGCGTTTATGAACTTCCAAGCATATGTATCTAATCAATACAATGCTACTGTGAAGGTACTGAGATCAGACAACGGAGGTGAATACATCAGCAATGCCTTCAAGAGTCATCTAGCCAAGCATGGGATTGTGCATCAGACCAGTTGTCCCTACACACCACAGCAGAATGGTGTAGCTGAGAGGAAGAATAGGCACTTGATGGAGGTTGCTAGGTCGATGATGTTTCATGCAAATGTCCCAAAACGTTTTTGGGGAGATGCTGTACAGACTGCTTGCTATCTCATCAACCGGATCCCAACCAAGATACTGAAGAATCTGTCTCCATTTGAGGTGCTGAATAAGAGCAAGCCTTTTATTGATCACCTACGGGTATTTGGGTGTGTATGCTATGTCATGACTCCAGGAGAACAGAGAAACAAGCTGGAGGCAAAGAGTACTAAGGCTATGTTCATTGGATACTCTATCACTCAGAAGGGATACAAGTGCTATGATCCTGAAGCAAGGAGAGTGATGGTATCTAGAGAAGTGAAGTTTATTGAATCAAAAGGGTATTATGAAGAAAAGGAGTGGGAAAATCTGAAGGATTTGTCTCAAGCTCCATCTGATAGAGCAACAACACTGAGGGTGCTGTTGGAGAAGCTAGGGATAGGGTTATCCCAGGATCAGGAATCTGGAAGAAGAGAGTCTTCCAATCCGACTAGTGAAGCTGAAAGAACAACTCCTCTTGATCATGAGAGGGGGAATGGAACTGAATCTCATGAGCAAGTGCATAATCAAGATTCAGGCCAGCATAATCAAGAGGTGACACAGGAAGTAGAGAGTGGTGCTCAGTCTAGTGGAGATGGGCAAAGAGAGTCTACTGGCTCAGATGAGAGTGGTACTCAGTCTAGTGGAGATTGGGAAGTGGATCCTGATGGGTCAAATGAGAGTGGTGCTCAATCAAGTGAAGATGGGCAAGAGCCACAAGAAGAACAAGTTCAGGAGCTAAGGAGGAGCACAAGGGTGAAGAGAGATGCTTCCAACTGGGTAAACACGAGAGTGTACTACAATGCCCAGGCTGTGGAGCATCCTTCTCAAGCTATGTGTTCCTTTGCAGAGTTTCCAGACGAGCATATAGCCTTCACAGTAAGCTTGGATGAGAGCTATATTCCAAGGACATATGAAGAAGCTATGGCTTTAAAGGAGTGGAGAGATTCAGTTGCTGATGAGTCCGGAGCCATGATTAAGAATGAAACATGGTATGAGAGTGAGCTGCCTAAAGGGAAGAAGGCAGTGACTAGTAAATGGGTGTTCACAATCAAGTTTCATCCTGATGGAAGAATAGAGAGGCGCAAGTCTAGGTTGGTGGCAAGAGGATTTACTCAGACATATGGTGAGGACTATGTTGAGACCTTTGCTCCTGTGGCTAAACTTCATACTATCAGGATTGTATTATCTTTAGCTGTGAATCTTGAGTGGGATTTGTGGCAAATGGATGTGAAGAATGCATTCCTTCAAGGAGAGTTGGAAGATGAAGTATACATGCATCCACCACCAGGTCTTGAACATCTAGTAAAGAAGGGTAATGTGTTGAGGTTGAGGAAAGCTATCTATGGTCTCAAGCAGTCTCCAAGGGCGTGGTACAACAAGTTGAGTACTACACTGAATGGGAGAGGGTTCAGAAAGTCAGAATTGGATCACACTCTCTTTACCCTAACCACCTCATCTGGTATTGTGGTATTGCTTGTGTATGTGGATGATATCATCATCACAGGCAGTGATAAGGAAGGCATCAAGGCTACAAAGGAGTATCTCAAGGCAAGCTTTGAGATTAAAGACTTGGGGGAAATGAAGTATTTTCTTGGGATTGAGATATGCAGATCAAAGGAAGGATTGTTCATGTCTCAAAGGAAGTATGTGATTGATCTATTGAAGGGAGCAGATGCCTATGGAGGAAAGACAGCCAAGATGCCAATGGAGGATGGGTACAAGGTTCCACGTGAGGGGGAGATTGAGGATAGCAAGCCATTCCATGATCCTAAGCTGTATAGGAAGCTAGTGGGGAAGTTGATTTATCTTACCATTACTAGACCTGATGTGTGCTTTGCGGTGAATCAAGTCAGTCAACACAT
Organism: Brassica napus; assembly: GCF_020379485.1. Taxonomy (NCBI): domain Eukaryota; kingdom Viridiplantae; phylum Streptophyta; class Magnoliopsida; order Brassicales; family Brassicaceae; genus Brassica; species Brassica napus. The sequence continues at coordinate 61,400 of NW_026016790.1, read as the reverse complement.
GCAAGTTCCTAAGGAGCACCACTGGCGGATGGTGGAAAGGATCTTGATGTATCTGAATGGAACTACTGGTCTTGGAGTATGGATGGGATGTAACAAGAGTACTGAGGTTGTAGGCTACTGTGATGCGGATTGGGCTGGTGATAGAGCAGATAGAAGATCAACCACAGGCTATTGTACATTCATTGGTGGTAACTTGGTCACTTGGAAGAGTAAGAAGCAGAAGGTAGTGTCTTGTTCCAGTGCTGAGGCCGAGTATAGAGCAATGCTGAAGCTTACAAATGAGCTAGTGTGGATAAAAGGGATTTTGAAGCATCTGGAGATTATTCAAGCAACGCCAATGACAATGCATTGTGATAATCAAGCAGCTATCCACATTGCATCTAACTCTGTGTTCCATGAGAGAACAAAGCACATTGAGGTTGATTGTCACAAGGTGAGGCAGATGATGATTCTTGGGGTGATTCTACCTTGTTATACTCGGAGTGAGGATCAGTTAGCAGATGTGTTCACAAAGGCAGCAAGGCAAAAGACAATGGAGTCCATACACATCAGGTTAGGACTCATTGATCTCTCGCCTAAGGGCTAGTCTATACACTCTCCTGATCATGTGATCTCTACTCTTTTTCCTCATTAAGGTTTTGTCCCAATGGGTTTTCCTTAATGAGGTTTTAATGAGGGAGATCTCATGGTCCTTCCAAGCTTGACTTGTTCCACATGGTCAAGCTTGAGGGGGAGTGTTGAGATGAGAGAATAAAGAGTTGATATATTGAGAGAGGAAGAGAGTTGGAGTAGACAGTAACTTTGGAGTTTTACTGTGGTAACTTTAGTTTAACCACAGTAACAACTTGGGAAGTTATCTGATGGCATGAGAAGGTAACTTAGTGAAGGGAAGAGAGTAAACTCGACCATAGAGGATAAGGAAGGATAAGGGAGCCTTTGACAGCCTGTATGATGCTGGAAAGGAGAGGATGCTTTTCTACTAGTGCAAGCATGTGAGAAAGCACAGCAAGTGATTCAAAAGGAGTTCCAGCCTGTCCTTTGACTACACATGCTTATACATTTCGAAATTCCTTGTTGCTCTCTCTTATATACTTGTAAACCCTCATCAGTATTAATTAATGGAGTTTTGAGTCTCTCTCTCTAGTCTCTCTCTTGTTCTTAATCTCTAATCTCTTTAATTCTCAGATTAAACTTAATCACTCTTTAAATCACAAAATCTAATAATCCTAACTCCTATGAGATTTATTCAGCTTCCTGGTGATTCTCCACTATTTATGTATCAAAATCAAGCTTCTTACATCGCGATTCATCCTGGTTTGATTAGAATAACAAAGAAGCTGTCATATTCCCAAACAGGAAAACTGGGATCACCTGATTTGAAAGTGGGATAGCTTCTTCATCCTAACTCCTATGAGATTTATTCAGCTTCCTGGTGATTCTCCACTACTTTATGTTTCAAAATCAAGCTTCTTACATCACGATTCATCCTGGTTTGATTAGAATGACAAAGAAGCTGTCATATTCCCAAACAGGAAAACTGGGATCACCTGATTTGAAAGTGGGATAGCTTCTTCATCCTAACTCCTATGAGATTTATTCAGCTTCCTGGTGATTCTCCACTACTTTATGTATCAAAATCAAGCTTCTTACATCGCGATTCATCCTGGTTTGATTAGAATGACAAAGAAGCTGTCATATTCCCAAACAGGAAAACTGGGATCACCTGATTTGAAAGTGGGATAGCTTCTTCATCCTAACTCCTATGAGATTTATTCAGCTTCCTGGTGATTCTCCACTACTTTATGTATCAAAATCAAGCTTCTTACATCGCGATTCATCCTGGTTTGATTAGAATGACAAAGAAGCTGTCATATTCCCAAACAGGAAAACTGGGATCACCTGATTTGAAAGTGGGATAGCTTCTTCATCCTAACTCCTATGAGATTTATTCAGCTTCCTGGTGATTCTCCACTACTTTATGTATCAAAATCAAGCTTCTTACATCGCGATTCATCCTGGTTTGATTAGAATGACAAAGAAGCTGTCATATTCCCAAACAGGAAAACTGGGATCACCTGATTTGAAAGTGGGATAGCTTCTTCATCCTAACTCCTATGAGATTTATTCAGCTTCCTGATGATTCTCCACTACTTTATGTATCAAAATCAAGCTTCTTACATCGCGATTCATCCTGGTTTGATTAGAATGACAAAGAAGCTGTCATATTCCCAAACAGGAAAACTGGGATCACCTGATTTGAAAGTGGGATAGCTTCTTCATCCTAACTCCTATGAGATTTATTCGACTTCCTGGTGATTCTCCACTACTTTATGTATCAAAATCAAGCTTCTTACATCGCGATTCATCCTGGTTTGATTAGAATGACAAAGAAGCTGTCATATTCCCAAACAGGAAAACTGGGATCACCTGATTTGAAAGTGGGATAGCTTCTTTATCCTAACTCCTATGAGATTTATTCAGCTTCCTGGTGATTCTCCACTACTTTATGTATCAAAATCAAGCTTCTTACATCGCGATTCATCCTGGTTTGATTAGAATGACAAAGAAGCTGTCATATTCCCAAACAGGAAAACTGGGATCACCTGATTTGAAAGTGGGATAGCTTCTTCATCCTAACTCCTATGAGATTTATTCAGCTTCCTGGTGATTCTCCACTACTTTATGTATCAAAATCAAGCTTCTTACATCGCGATTCATCCTGGTTTGATTAGAATGACAAAGAAGCTGTCATATTCCCAAACAGGAAAACTGGGATCACCTGATTTGAAAGTGGGATAGCTTCTTCATCCTAACTCCTATGAGATTTATTCAGCTTCCTGGTGATTCTCCACTACTTTATGTTTCAAAATCAAGCTTCTTACATCGCGATTCATCCTGGTTTGATTAGAATGACAAAGAAGCTGTCATATTCCCAAACAGGAAAACTGGGATCACCTGATTTGAAAGTGGGATAGCTTCTTCATCCTAACTCCTATGAGATTTATTCGACTTCCTGGTGATTCTCCACTACTTTATGTATCAAAATCAAGCTTCTTACATCGCGATTCATCCTGGTTTGATTAGAATGACAAAGAAGCTGTCATATTCCCAAACAGGAAAACTGGGATCACCTGATTTGAAAGTGGGATAGCTTCTTCATCCTAACTCCTATGAGATTTATTCGACTTCCTGGTGATTCTCCACTACTTTATGTATCAAAATCAAGCTTCTTACATCGCGATTCATCCTGGTTTGATTAGAATGACAAAGAAGCTGTCATATTCCCAAACAGGAAAACTGGGATCACCTGATTTGAAAGTGGGATAGCTTCTTCATCCTAACTCCTATGAGATTTATTCAGCTTCCTGGTGATTCTCCACTACTTTATGTTTCAAAATCAAGCTTCTTACATCGCGATTCATCCTGGTTTGATTAGAATGACAAAGAAGCTGTCATATTCCCAAACAGGAAAACTGGGATCACCTGATTTGAAAGTGGGATAGCTTCTTCATCCTAACTCCTATGAGATTTATTCAGCTTCCTGGTGATTCTCCACTACTTTATGTATCAAAATCAAGCTTCTTACATCGCGATTCATCCTGGTTTGATTAGAATGACAAAGAAGCTGTCATATTCCCAAACAGGAAAACTGGGATCACCTGATTTGAAAGTGGGATAGCTTCTTCATCCTAACTCCTATGAGATTTATTCGACTTCCTGGTGATTCTCCACTACTTTATGTATCAAAATCAAGCTTCTTACATCGCGATTCATCCTGGTTTGATTAGAATGACAAAGAAGCTGTCATATTCCCAAACAGGAAAACTGGGATCACCTGATTTGAAAGTGGGATAGCTTCTTCATCCTAACTCCTATGAGATTTATTCAGCTTCCTGGTGATTCTCCACTACTTTATGTTTCAAAATCAAGCTTCTTACATCGCGATTCATCCTGGTTTGATTAGAATGACAAAGAAGCTGTCATATTCCCAAACAGGAAAACTGGGATCACCTGATTTGAAAGTGGGATAGCTTCTTCATCCTAACTCCTATGAGATTTATTCAGCTTCCTGGTGATTCTCCACTACTTTATGTTTCAAAATCAAGCTTCTTACATCGCGATTCATCCTGGTTTGATTAGAATGACAAAGAAGCTGTCATATTCCCAAACAGGAAAACTGGGATCACCTGATTTGAAAGTGGGATAGCTTCTTCATCCTAACTCCTGTGAGATTTATTCGACTTCCTGGTGATTCTCCACTACTTTATGTATCAAAATCAAGCTTCTTACATCGCGATTCATCCTGGTTTGATTAGAATGACAAAGAAGCTGTCATATTCCCAAACAGGAAAACTGGGATCACCTGATTTGAAAGTGGGATAGCTTCTTCATCCTAACTCCTATGAGATTTATTCGACTTCCTGGTGATTATTGATGTGATCATGGACCAACTATCTAATGGAGAGATGAGGATCTGGATAAGCGACTGATGGAGATGATCTAGCCTTGCCTAAAGGACCTATGACTCGATCAAGATCAAGGAAGCTCACGCAAGTTATTGGAGGATTGGTTAAGAGGTCATGGAAGCAAGAGGAATGTCTTGGTAGAAGCTTGATCACCAAGACACACTTATCACCATTCAAGCAACTTCACCATCAAGCTGATCATCAACTAAGCAAGCAAACTATGTGTGCTCTTTTTCCTATCTTTGGTTTGTCCAAATGGTTTTCCAAAGATAGGTTTTAACGAGGCCATAGATTTGCTTCTCAAAACCTTAGTTGATGATCTCGATCCAACTTATCCCGGATCAACCTTATGTTATATTATGTCTTTCATTTCATGTTTTCAAACTTGTCTTTTGTTTCTATTCCAAGAGAGCGTGTGCTTTACTCTCTTGATAGTTTTCGAGAAGCTGGAGTCTGTTCCAACTTCTCTATATAAGTGTGCTTGAACCCCTTTATCAATAATCAATTATCTTTTTATCAAAACCTTTCTTTGTTCTCTCTACTGCTTGTCCGCGAGTTGTTGAGTGTCTTGTGTGTGTAGTATCCAGCAACCCAAGAGTGTTCTATCTCGGTGTGTCATATCCGATCTAGTCACTTAGGAGTATCAAGGAGCCTTCCGCAGCTCTTGTGTCACCAACGATCCACCCTTGTAGAGCTGGTCTTTGATTCGTTCTAGCAAGGATCTATCCCATACTATCCAGAGAAATCTAGGGACGTAGTGATTCTCCACTACTTTATGTATCAAAATCAAGCTTCTTACATCGCGATTCATCCTGGTTTGATTAGAATGACAAAGAAGCTGTCATATTCCCAAACAGGAAAACTGGGATCACCTGATTTGAAAGTGGGATAGCTTCTTCATCCTAACTCCTATGAGATTTATTCGACTTCCTGGTGATTCTCCACTACTTTATGTATCAAAATCAAGCTTCTTACATCGCGATTCATCCTGATTAGTTTCGCGATTCATCCAACTGAAGCTTGATTCTGGGAATGACAAAGAAGCTGTCATATTCCAAACAGGAAAACTGGGATCACCTGATTTGAAAGTGGGATAGCTTCTTCATCCTAACTCCTATGAGATTTATTCAGCTTCCTGGTGATTCTCCACTACTTTATGTTTCAAAATCAAGCTTCTTACATCGCGATTCATCCTGGTTTGATTAGAATGACAAAGAAGCTGTCATATTCCCAAACAGGAAAACTGGGATCACCTGATTTGAAAGTGGGATAGCTTCTTCATCCTAACTCCTATGAGATTTATTCAGCTTCCTGGTGATTCTCCACTACTTTATGTATCAAAATCAAGCTTCTTACATCGCGATTCATCCTGGTTTGATTAGAATGACAAAGAAGCTGTCATATTCCCAAACAGGAAAACTGGGATCACCTGATTTGAAAGTGGGATAGCTTCTTCATCCTAACTCCTATGAGATTTATTCGACTTCCTGGTGATTCTCCACTACTTTATGTATCAAAATCAAGCTTCTTACATCGCGATTCATCCTGGTTTGATTAGAATGACAAAGAAGCTGTCATATTCCCAAACAGGAAAACTGGGATCACCTGATTTGAAAGTGGGATAGCTTCTTCATCCTAACTCCTATGAGATTTATTCAGCTTCCTGGTGATTCTCCACGACTTTATGTTTCAAAATCAAGCTTCTTACATCCCGATTCATCCTGGTTTGATTAGAATGACAAAGAAGCTGTCATATTCCCAAACAGGAAAACTGGGATCACCTGATTTGAAAGTGGGATAGCTTCTTCATCCTAACTCCTATGAGATTTATTCAGCTTCCTGGTGATTCTCCACTACTTTATGTTTCAAAATCAAGCTCTTACATCCCGATTCATCCTGGTTTGATTAGAATGACAAAGAAGCTGTCATATTCCCAAACAGGAAAACTTGGATCAGCTGATTTGAAAGTGGGATAGCTTCTTCATCCTAACTCCTATGAGATTTATTCGACTTCCTGGTGATTCTCCACTACTTTATGTATCAAAATCAAGCTTCTTACATCGCGATTCATCCTGGTTTGATTAGAATGACAAAGAAGCTGTCATATTCCAAACAGGAAAACTGGGATCACCTGATTTGAAAGTGGGATAGCTTCTTCATCCTAACTCCTATGAGATTTATTCGACTTCCTGGTGATTATCTGATGTGATCATGGACCAACTATCTAATGGAGATGATGAGGATCTGGATAAGCCGACTGATGGAGATGATCTAGCCTTGCCTAAAGGACCTATGACTCGATCAAGATCAAGGAAGCTCACGCAAGTTATTGGAGGATTGGTTAAGAGGTCATGGAAGCAAGAGGAATGTCTTGGTAGAAGCTTGATCAACCAAGACACACTTATCACCATTCAAGCAACTTCACCATCAAGCTGATCATCAACTAAGCAAGCAAACTATGTGTGCTCTTTTTCCCTATCTTTGGTTTTGTCCCAATGGGTTTTCCAAAGATAGGTTTTTAACGAGGCCATAGATTTGCTTCTCAAAACCCTTAGTTGATGATCTCGATCCAACCTTATCCCGGATCAACCTTATGTTATATTATGTCTTTCATTTCATGTTTTCAAACTTGTCTTTTGTTTCTATTTCCAAGAGAGCGTGTGCTTTTACTCTCTTGATAGTTTTCGAGAAGCTTGGAGTCTGTTCCAACTTCTCTTATATAAGTGTGCTTTGAACCCCTTTATCAATAATCAATTATCTTTTTATCAAAACCTTTCTTTGTTCTCTCTACTGCTTGTCCGCGAGTTGTTGAGTGTTCTTGTTGGTGTGTAGTATCCAGCAACCCAAGAGTGTCTATCTCGGTGTGTCATATCCGATCTAGTCACTTAGGAGTATCAAGGAGCCTTTCCGCAGCCTCTTGTGTCACCAATCGATCCACAACCTTGTAGAGCTTGAGTCTTTGATTCGTTCTAGCAAGGATCTATCCCATACTATCCAGAGAAGCAATCTAGGGACGTATTATGTGGTATCAGAGCATCTCTGGTTAGGGAAGTACTCGTTTCTCTTTTGTTTCGATTTAACCTGTTCATCTTCTTGATCAGTTTTTAGATCGATCCGTTTTGTTTCAACTGATCTGTTCTTTGTTTCGCAATATCCATTGATTGATCTGTGATCCGTGGTCGTTTAAGTGTGTGATCTAATCATTTTGTGTCGATCTAATTGTTAAGAGTTTGAAATTGATAGATCTAGGTTTCGCTCTTTTAGATCCGATTGTTATCGATTCATATTCTAGATTTGATCTTTTGTTTGAATCTAATTGATCGTGTGATCTGTTTTAAATCACCTATAACAACTAGATCTACTTGTGTGTCGTCGAAATCTGATTAACAAACCTACCCTGATCGCGTTTCTATTGTGATTTTCAAGTTGTCGATTTGAATCCTCCTTTGCTTGATAATCAAGTTTTCTTTTACCGCCAGTATTTTCAGTTTAAAATCTCTTAATCATCTACTGATTACGATCAGTTTATTGGAACTATTTACTGGTTGAGTGTTGTTTTTGATTCTAGGTACCAATGGGGAAAGAATCAGAAGAAGAAGCCGAGCTAGTAAGAAAGAACAAGATGCTGAGAGATCAAATGACCGAGCAAATGAATCAGACCATGATCTCTACTATGGCTGATATGCTTAAGGCTAGCATGAAGGAATTACGTGATGAGATGAGACAAGAGTTGAGGCAAGCTACTGGCCAGGGACATAGCAATGAGTCTAGAAGGAACCGGCCTACTCCAGTACGGCAAGAGCATGCGGGTTCACAAGAGACCGACAACTACTACTCGCGCAATAGAACTGAGCACAACCCAACTGAGCGCAGTAGTTCTTCTTCTGAACTGAGCAGAGGAAGATCAAGGCGTGAACATGATGGAAGGGGGTCACGCAAAGACAAGCTTTCAGGACTTAAGCTTAAGATTCCACCCTTCCATGGCAAGGTGGATCCAGATGCCTACTTGGAATGGGAAAAGAAGATCGAGCTTGTCTTCAATTGCCAACACTACTCCAATGCCCAAAGGATCAAGATTGCAGCAACTGAATTCTATGATTATGCGTTGAGTTGGTGGGATCAACTTGTAACTACTAGACGGCTTAACCAAGAGAATCCGGTTGATTCATGGCACGAGATGAAGTCACTCATGCGCAAACGGTTTGTTCCAAGTCACTATCACCGCGACCTACATCAAAAGCTGCGAAGACATGGAGTTGCTGATGTTGAGAGCTAGTATCTTGGAGGATAGAGAAGCCACTATGGCAAGGTTTCTTGGAGGGCTTAACCGTGAGATACAAGACAATGTGGAGATGCAACACTATGTGGAAATAGAAGAGATGTTGCACAAAGCTATTCTAGTGGAGCAGCAGCTCAAGAGGAAGGGTAACTCACGCAGCTATGGATCGTCTAAGTTCCACCACTCTAAAGAAGAGAAAACATCCTATCTGAAGGATAGCAAGCCTCAGCAGAAAGAAGAGACTAAGCCGAGCAACATATACAGCAAAGACAAAGGCAAAGCTGAAATTACTAGTTCAAGAACTAGAGATGTTAAGTGCTTCAAATGTCAAGGGCGTGGGCATTATGCTAATGAGTGCACCAACAAAAAGATTATGATTCTTCTTGAGAATGGAGAGTATGAATCAGAGGAAGAGAAGTTTGGTTCTGATCATGAGGAGTCTGAAGAAGAAAGTGAAGTAGAACCCGTGAAAGGAAGATTGTTGGTGACAAGAAGGCTCTTGAACGTGCAAGCCAAGAATGGAGAGTTTGAGCAGCGAGAGAATCTATTCTACACAAGGTGTATGGTTCAGGGAAAGGTGTGCAGTCTCATTATTGATGGAGGAAGTTGTGTCAATGTAGCCAGTGAGACTATGGTGAAGAAATTGGGTTTGAAAATTCAGAAACACCCAAGACCCTACAGATTGCAGTGGCTCAATGAGGAGGGCGAGATGAAAGTTTCTACTCAAGTACTGGTTCCTATAGCCATTGGTAGATATGAAGATGAGGTCTTGTGTGATGTGTTGCCAATGGAAGCCAGTCATATACTCCTTGGAAGACCCTGGCAGTATGATAGACGTGTGAATCATGATGGCTTCACCAACAAACATTCTTTTGAATTCAACGGAAAGAAGACTGTGCTGGTGCCTTTGTCTCCTAAAGAGGTTCATGAAGATCAAATCCAGCTTCAGAAAAAGAAAGCGAAAGAGATTGATCTCAAACCTGATCATGACAAGCATCACAGCCTCTATGCCAAACAGGGAGATATCAAAAGAATTCTCTACTCTCAAAATTCTATTATCTTGCTTATGTTTAAAGAGACTCTTCTAACCATTACTGATCACACACCGGATCATCCGAGTGAACTAGTTTCTCTTTTACAAGAATATGCAGATGTGTTTCCAGAAGATAGCCCCATTGGATTGCCTCCAGTGCGTGGGATTGAGCACCAAATAGACTTTGTACCTGGTTCTACACTGCCCAACCGTCCAGCATACAGGACCAATCCAGTTGAAACCAAAGAACTGCAGAAACAAGTAGAGGAGCTGATGGAGAAGGGTCATATCCGAGAAAGTTTGAGTCCTTGTGCAGTTCCAGTGCTCCTTGTGCCAAAGAAAGATGGGAGCTGGCGCATGTGTGTTGATTGTAGAGCAATCAACAACATAACAGTGAAGTATCGCCACCCTATTCCTAGATTAGATGATATGCTTGATGAATTGCATGGTTCTTGCATCTTTTCTAAGATAGACTTGAAAAGTGGATATCATCAGATTAGGATGAAAGAAGGAGATGAGTGGAAAACTGCATTTAAAACTAAACATGGCTTGTATGAATGGTTAGTTATGCCATTTGGATTAACCAATGCGCCTAGTACATTCATGAGATTGATGAATCATATTCTTAGGTCTTTCATAGGCATCTTTGTTGTTGTGTACTTTGATGATATCTTAGTTTACAGCAAATGCTTAGAAGATCATATAGAACATCTTAGGGCTGTTTTGGATGTTTTGAGAAAGGAAAAGCTATATGCCAATCTAAAGAAGTGCACTTTTTGCACAGATAACTTGGTCTTTCTAGGTTTTGTTGTAAGTGCAGATGGTGTAAAAGTGGATCAGGAAAAGATCAAAGCAATACAAGAGTGGCCGAGTCCAACTACAGTGGGAGAAGTAAGGAGTTTTCATGGACTGGCAGGTTTCTATAGGCGCTTTGTGAAGGATTTCAGCACTCTAGCAGCTCCCCTAACTGAGATAATCAAGAAGGATGTAGGATTCAAGTGGGGAGAAGCTCAGGAAGCCGCATTCCAACTCCTTAAAGAGAAGCTTACTCAATCTCCTCTTCTCATACTTCCTGATTTTTCTAAAACATTTGAAATAGAATGTGATGCCTCAGGAATTGGAATTGGTGCTGTGTTGATGCAGGATAAAAGACCTATTGCTTACTTCAGTGAGAAACTCAGTGGAGCTACTCTCAACTATGCCACTTATGACAAAGAACTCTACGCCTTGGTGAGAGCTCTACAGACTTGGCAGCATTATCTCTGGCCAAAGGAGTTTGTCATTCACACCGACCATGAGTCTCTCAAGTATCTTAAAGGACAAAGTAAGCTCAGCAAGAGACATGCTAGATGGGTAGAATTCATTGAAACCTTCCCGTATGTGATCAAATACAAACAAGGTAAGGAGAATATAGTTGCTGATGCACTATCCCGAAGGTATGTCCTCTTAACTACTCTTGATGCTAAGTTGCTAGGCTTTGAGCAGATTAAAGAAATGTATGAATCTGATCCTGACTTTCAAGAAGCTTATAAATCATGTGCTAAGTATGCTTCAGGACATTATTTTAGGCATGATGGATTCTTATTCTATGACAATCGTTTATGTGTGCCTAATTGCTCTTTGAGAGATCTATTTGTCAGAGAATCCCATGGAGGAAGCTTGATGGGTCATTTTGGTATAGCAAAAACTCTTAAAGTTTTGCAGGATCACTTCTATTGGCCGCATATGAAAAGAGATGTGGAGAGAATCTGTGGAAGGTGCACAACTTGCAAGCTTGCAAAGTCTAAAGTTCAACCTCACGGTTTGTATACTCCATTACCTATTCCTACCATCCTTGGAATGATATATCTATGGATTTTGTTATGGGTTTGCCTAGAACTAGGACTGGAAAGGATTCTATCTTTGTGGTTGTTGATAGATTCTCTAAAATGGCACATTTCATAGCTTGCAATAAGACTGATGATGCATTACATGTAGCAAATTTGTTCTTTAAAGAAGTGGTACGTTTGCATGGAATGCCTAGGACTATAGTTTCAGATAGAGATACTAAATTCCTTAGCTACTTTTGGAAAACATTGTGGTCTAAACTAGGAACTAAGCTATTGTTTTCTACTACTTGTCATCCACAAACTGATGGGCAGACTGAAGTAGTTAATAGAACCTTAGGTACTCTCTTGCGTGCATTCATCAAAAAGAACTTGAAATCATGGGAAGATTATTTACCTCATTGTGAATTTGCATACAATCATGCTATGCATTCTGCTTCTAAGTTTTCTCCGTTTGAAATTGTTTATGGGTTCAATCCCATCTCACCTTTGGATCTAATACCTTTACCTGAGTGTGAAAGGGTTAGTATGGATGGGAAAAAGAAAGCTGAGATGGTTCAGCAGATTCATGAGCAAGCTAAGCGCAATATAGAAGAGAAAACTAAGCAATACGCCAAACAAGCCAACAAGGGAAGGCGTGAGATGATCTTTGAAGTTGGAGATCAAGTATGGGTTCACTTGAGGAAAGAAAGGTTTCCAAAAGAGAGGAAGTCTAAGCTAATGCCGAGGATTGATGGCCCTTTTGAAGTCACCAAGAGGATCAATGACAATGCCTACAAACTTGATCTGCAAGGTAAGTACGACATAAGTGATAGCTTCAATGTTACTGACTTGATCCCTTTTGTTGCAGATGAGCCAGATTTGAGGTCAAATCCTTTTCAAGAGGGAGGGGATGATGTGATCATGGACCAACTATCTAATGGAGATGATGAGGATCTGGATAAGCCGACTGATGGAGATGATCTAGCCTTGCCTAAAGGACCTATGACTCGATCAAGATCAAGGAAGCTCACGCAAGTTATTGGAGGATTGGTTAAGAGGTCATGGAAGCAAGAGGAATGTCTTGGTAGAAGCTTGATCAACCAAGACACACTTATCACCATTCAAGCAACTTCACCATCAAGCTGATCATCAACTAAGCAAGCAAACTATGTGTGCTCTTTTTCCCTATCTTTGGTTTTGTCCCAATGGGTTTTCCAAAGATAGGTTTTTAACGAGGCCATAGATTTGCTTCTCAAAACCCTTAGTTGATGATCTCGATCCAACCTTATCCCGGATCAACCTTATGTTATATTATGTCTTTCATTTCATGTTTTCAAACTTGTCTTTTGTTTCTATTTCCAAGAGAGCGTGTGCTTTTACTCTCTTGATAGTTTTCGAGAAGCTTGGAGTCTGTTCCAACTTCTCTTATATAAGTGTGCTTTGAACCCCTTTATCAATAATCAATTATCTTTTTATCAAAACCTTTCTTTGTTCTCTCTACTGCTTGTCCGCGAGTTGTTGAGTGTTCTTGTTGGTGTGTAGTATCCAGCAACCCAAGAGTGTCTATCTCGGTGTGTCATATCCGATCTAGTCACTTAGGAGTATCAAGGAGCCTTTCCGCAGCCTCTTGTGTCACCAATCGATCCACAACCTTGTAGAGCTTGAGTCTTTGATTCGTTCTAGCAAGGATCTATCCCATACTATCCAGAGAAGCAATCTAGGGACGTATTATTATCCACTACTTTATGTATCAAAATCAAGCTTCTTACATCGCGATTCATCCTGGTTTGATTAGAATGACAAAGAAGCTGTCATATTCCCAAACAGGAAAACTGGGATCACCTGATTTGAAAGTAGGATAGCTTCTTCATCCTAACTCCTATGAGATTTATTCAGCTTCCTGGTGATTCTCCACTACTTTATGTTTCAAAATCAAGCTTCTTACATCGCGATTCATCCTGGTTTGATTAGAATGACAAATAAGCTGTCATATTCCCAAATAGGAAAACTGGGATCACCTGATTTGAAAGTGGGATAGCTTCTTCATCCTAACTCCTATGAGATTTATTCAGCTTCCTGGTGATTCTCCACTACTTTATGTATCAAAATCAAGCTTCTTACATCGCGATTCATCCTGGTTTGATTAGAATGACAAAGAAGCTGTCATATTCCCAAACAGGAAAACTGGGATCACCTGATTTGAAAGTGGGATAGCTTCTTTATCCTAACTCCTATGAGATTTATTCAGCTTCCTGGTGATTCTCCACTACTTTATGTATCAAAATCAAGCTTCTTACATCGCGATTCATCCTGGTTTGATTAGAATGACAAAGAAGCTGTCATATTCCCAAACAGGAAAACTGGGATCACCTGATTTGAAAGTGGGATAGCTTCTTCATCCTAACTCCTATGAGATTTATTCAGCTTCCTGGTGATTCTCCACTACTTTATGTTTCAAAATCAAGCTTCTTACATCGCGATTCATCCTGGTTTGATTAGAATGACAAATAAGCTGTCATATTCCCAAACAGGAAAACTGGGATCACCTGATTTGAAAGTGGGATAGCTTCTTCATCCTAACTCCTATGAGATTTATTCAGCTTCCTGGTGATTCTCCACTACTTTATGTTTCAAAATCAAGCTTCTTACATCGCGATTCATCCTGGTTTGATTAGAATGACAAATATAAGCTGTCATATTCCCAAACAGGAAAACTGGGATCACCTGATTTGAAAGTGGGATAGCTTCTTCATCCTAACTCCTGTGAGATTTATTCGACTTCCTGGTGATTCTCCACTACCTTATGTATCAAAATCAAGCTTCTTACATCGCGATTCATCCTGGTTTGATTAGAATGACAAAGAAGCTGTCATATTCCCAAACAGGAAAACTGGGATCACCTGATTTGAAAGTGGGATAGCTTCTTCATCCTAACTCCTATGAGATTTATTCGACTTCCTGGTGATTCTCCACTACTTTATGTATCAAAATCAAGCTTCTTACATCGCGATTCATCCTGGTTTGATTAGAATGACAAAGAAGCTGTCATATTCCCAAACAGGAAAACTGGGATCACCTGATTTGAAAGTGGGATAGCTTCTTCATCCTAACTCCTATGAGATTTATTCAGCTTCCTGGTGATTCTCCACTACTTTATGTTTCAAAATCAAGCTTCTTACATCGCGATTCATCCTGGTTTGATTAGAATGACAAAGAAGCTGTCATATTCCCAAACAGGAAAACTGGGATCACCTGATTTGAAAGTGGGATAGCTTCTTCATCCTAACTCCTATGAGATTTATTCAGCTTCCTGATGATTCTCCACTACTTTATGTATCAAAATCAAGCTTCTTACATCGCGATTCATCCTGGTTTGATTAGAATGACAAAGAAGCTGTCATATTCCCAAACAGGAAAACTGGGATCACCTGATTTGAAAGTGGGATAGCTTCTTCATCCTAACTCCTGTGAGATTTATTCGACTTCCTGGTTATCACTTTTAGGATTGAGTAGAGTAATCTGAGTGAATAAGAAAGACTAGAAGTGATTTAGAAGAGATTTGAGTATGAAATGAGATTAAGAGTCTAGTATAGAACCATTGAGAGACAAAGAGACTAAGAGAGACTCATGACTTTCTTATTTGTATTAATGAGAGAGTTTACATATTTATATGAAGAGAGAGCTTAGGGTTTTCGTAAACAAGAGGATAAGATAAGCATGTGGAGTCAAGGCTTAATTCAAAACCATCCAATAAGGTGATCAATCCGTGTGAAGCATCTTTAGCTGGCTGCTTCCTTTTGCTTTCACTTTCCAGCTGTGACAGCCTGTCCAAGACTCGCCCTTATCCTTTCCAACGGTCTGATCCATCCCACAAAGGCTAAGGTAACTTCTCCTCTTTACCTAAGTAACTCGGGTAACTCAAGGTAAGGTTTGGTTGAGCTTTGGTCGATCCCATCTTGTACGGTCATGTACGGCCTTGTACGGCCTTGTACGGACTGGTTGATCTCAAAGCTCCCAAACCTTCCTAGCCTTCCTTATCCTCATTCTACTCAAGCCTCATCTCCCTTCTTCACTTAACTCTCCTCATCTTAACACTCCCCCTCAAGCTTAGCTTTGTGAAAGTCTAAGCTTGGACAGCCATGAGATCTTCCTCATTAAAAACCTCACTAAGGAAAACCCATTGGGATAAAACCTTAATGAGGGAAAAAGAGTAAAGATCTCACAGCTAAGGGGATCAGCTCCTTCTCTTCCCAAGATCTATGAGTCCCAATCTAATGTGAATGGACTCCATAGTCTTTTGTCTTGCTGCCTTGGTGAACACATCAGCCAACTGATCTTCACTTCTCGTATAGCAAGGTAAGATCACTCCAAGCACAATCATCTGTCTCACCTTGTGGCAATCAACCTCAATGTGCTTGGTTCTCTCATGGAACACCGAGTTGGATGCAATGTGAATGGCAGCTTGATTGTCACAATGCATTGTCATTGGAGTGGCTTGATCAATCTCCAAGTGCTTCAAGATGCCTTTGATCCATACCAACTCGTTTGTAAGCTTCAGCATGGCTCTATACTCAGCTTCAGCACTTGAACATGACACCACCTTCTGCTTCTTGCTTTCCAAGTCACCAAGTTGCCTCCAATGAATGTGCAATAGCCGGTTGTTGATCTCCTGTCGGCTCTATCTCCTGCCCAATCAGCATCACAATAGCCCACCACTTCTGTGCTTCCATTGCACCCCATCCATACTCCTTGATCCGGCGAGCCATTTAGATACATCAGCAGTCTCTCCACCATACGCCAATGATGTTCCTTGGGAAGCTGCATGTGTTGGCTCACCTGATTCACAGCAAAACATATATCAGGCCTTGTGATGGTAAGATAAATCAATTTGCCAACAAGTTTTCTATAGAGTTTAGGATCATGAAATGGCTTGCTGTCTTCAATCTCCCCCTCTCTTGGTACTTTGTAGCCATCCTCCATAGGCATCCTTGCTGTCTTGCCTCCATAAGCACCTGCACCTTTCAAAAGATCAAGTGTATACTTTCTTTGGGACATGAATAAACCTTCCTTGGATCTACAAATCTCAATTCCAAGAAAGTATTTCATTTCTCCCAAGTCTTTGATTTCAAACATAGATTTGAGAAACTCCTTGGTTGCTTTGATACCTTCCTTATCACTCCCTGTGATAATGATATCATCCACATACACAAGGAGAGCAACCATACCTGAGGGAGTAGTGAGGGTAAAGAGAGTATGATCCAATTCTGACTTCTTAAAGCCTCGGCCGTTCAGAGTTGTGCTCAACTTGTTGTACCAAGCTCTTGGTGATTGCTTCAACCCATAGATAGCTTCTTTAGCCTCAGTACATTCCCTCTCTTCACTAGATGTTCAAGACCTGGTGGAGGATACATGTAGACTTCATCTCAAGTTCTCCTTGTAAGAATGCATTCTTCACATCCATTTGCCACAATCCCCATCCAAGGTTAACCGCCAAGCTTAGGACAATCCTAATGGTGTGTAACTTGGCTACTGGTGCAAATGTCTCAATGTAATCCTCTCCATATGTTTGAGTGAACCCTCTTGCTACTAATCTAGTCTTCTTCCTCTCAATCTGCCCATCAGCCTTGTATTTGATTGTGAAGATCCATCTACTAGATACTGCCTTCTTCCCTTTTGGTAGTTCACTCTCATACCATGTATCATTCTTTATCATAGCTCCTGCCTCAGCTCCTACTGATTCCTTCCATTCCTTATCCTCCATTGCCTCTTCATAGCTTCTTGGAATGTGATTCTCATCTAAGTTTACCATGAATGCACAATGTGCTTCTGGATATTGAGCAAAAGAACACACGGCCTGAGTAGGATGCTTCACAGCTTGGGCATTGTAGTACACTCTTGTGTTTACCCAACTGGAAGGATCCCTTCTCAGCCTTGTACTTCTTCTCAACACTGGCCCTTCTTGCGCCATCTCTTGTTCTTCTTCTTGTGGCAGCACACTTGGTTCAGATCTTTCTTCTCCTAGCTGACTTGCTTCAGCTCCTTCTTCCCTTAGCTGACTCTCTTCAGCTTCTTCTTGTTGATCATTTGATTCCACAGCTTGATCATGAGAACTAGAACTCTCTTCTCTACTTGTCTCTTCACGGTTTTGAGTTCTTGTTTCATTCCCCCCCTCATGCTCAAGATTGGAAGTCTGATGATCCGGTACTGGAGTAGTGCTCCTCCCACCTTGATTCATGTTGATTCCGAGACCCTCTAGGATAATCCTCAAGGTTTCAGCTCTATCAGAAGTGAGGTCTTTCAAATCATCTTGAATTTGTTCCTCATAGTATCCTTTTTCTTCAACAAACTTCACTTCTCTAGATACTAACACTCTCCTTGTGTTAGGATCATAGCATTTGTATCCTTTCTGACTTGATGAATATCCAATAAACATTGCCTTTGAACTCTTAGCCTCTAGCTTGTTTCTTATCTCTCCAGGCACCATCACAAAACACAAACATCCAAAGATCTTCATATGCTCTAGAGAGCTTGTACTGATTCAGTACCTCAAATGGTGATTGTCCTTGAAGAATCAGAGTTGGTGTCCTGTTGATGAGATAACAAGCCGTAGCAACTGCATCACTCCAAAACTTCTTAGGCACGTTGGATTGAAACATCATGGACCTTGCTACTTCCATCAAATGCCTGTTCTTCCTCTCAGCCACACCATTCTGTTGTGGGGTATAGGGACAGCTTGTCTGATGAAGGATTCCATGCTGAGATAGGTGTAGTTTGAATGCTTGTCCCGTGTACTCTCCTCCATTATCTGACCTGAAAATCTTTATCTTGGCATTGTAATGGTTAGTCACATAGGATTGAAAATTTTTAAATGCATCAAGTACCCTATCTTTGGTTGGAATTAAGGTTAACCAGGTGTATTTGGATTTTTCATCAATGAAAGTTACATAATACTTATGGTTTTCTCTAGATAGGCAGGGTGCAGTCCAAACATCAGAATGAATAAGATCAAAACATTTTTCATAAACAGTAGTAGACTTGGTAAAGACAGTTCTACAATGCTTGCCTAAAATGCAAGCTTCACAATCATTATTCTCAAAGGAAACACCTGGCAACATCAGTTTTAAAGCCTTATTATGAGGGTGTCCTAATCTAGCATGCCACAATGCATTTTTACTTAAACCAGAACTAGAAACAGAAGTAAACGAGCAGCTATATCTAGAAACAGGAGTGAGATCTTCAAGTAAATATAGCTCTCCTTTAGTCACTCCCTTTCCGATCATCTTGCTGCTTTTAATATCCTGAAACTTAACATCATTAGGACTGAATATAACATTGCATTGCAAATCAGTAGCACACTTCTTAACAGATAACAAGTTTGATGTAAATTCAGGCATATAAAAGCTTTAGTTTCCTTATCAAACAGTTTAAGACTTCCTATTCCTCTAATAGGAATCTTATCTCCATTAGCAATCATTACATTTCCATTCATTGGCACAATGTTTTTAATCAAGCTAGTATCACTTATCATATGATGAGATGCACCTGAATCAATCACTAATGGCTTAATGTCATGAGAACTAGCAATATGCGCAAGGATACTAGATGGTTTGAATGCATGATCATTTCTAGCAAAGTTTGCAATCCTAGATTGATTTACCATTTCTATCAAGCTCTCATGCATCCTATCAGTTCTAGTTAGATTCTCATAGTTCTCTACCACCCTAGCACCAAAAGAATACCCAAAGATGTTACCATTCTCCTTGAACATCTTAATGAGAGCATCAAGGTCGGATCTCCTTAGATACTCTTGATCATTGTTCCCACGGTTGCTTGGTGCCCCGGTGTAGGCAACAAGAGACTTCCCATCCCCTGCCTCACGCCCATCTATCTCCTTTCCTTTGCTTGTACCAGCTCCACCCGTTCCATCTGATGCATTAGCCCTTGCTTCACGGTCCTTCATGAACTTTGCCGGCTTGAGGTGTGGGTGAAGGATCCAGCATTGGCTCTTCTTGTGGCCATGCTTCTTGCAGTGATCACAGTTCCCATTGAACCTCCTCTCCTCAAACTTCCCATGCGCAGCAGCCTTGTTTGCTTGCGGAGCTTCACTCCCCTCCTCTTGAGTTGCTTGGCTTGCAAGGGAAAGGTCTCCTTTCTTTGCAAACAGCCCAATGGAGCCTTGCTCCTTCTGAATCCGTGCACACACATCCTCAAGGTCAGGTAGATTGTCCTCCCTCAGCAGGTGCTGGATGAGACCGTTGTAAGCCGGGTTCAGCGTGAGGAGTAGCCCAAAGACCTTGTCTTGCTCTCTCCTCTTGTTAAGCTCATCAGCATCCGTTGTGCTTGGCCTAAGCATCTCCATCTCGGACCAGAGACTCCTGAATCTCCCTAGATGCTTGGTGAACTCCATGTCTTCTTGTACAAGGTTGTTGATGGCTTGCTTCACTTCAAACACTCGGCTTAGGTTTGAAGTGTTGCCATACACCTTCTTCAAGGTATCCCACAGCTCTTTAGCAGACTCACAGTAGCTGTATGCATCCAGAATGGCCGGCTCAAGGGACGCATGAAGCACAGACATCACCAACATGTCCTCTTGATGCCACTTCTCTTCTGCCTTGCTTGCCGCTTCATCTTCAGCCTCTCCTTGAGTGATGAGCTTTGGAGCTTCTCCTGGCGTGATGTGCTTCCAAAGCCCCTTGCTTCCCACTGTGGTTCTCACCATCCGAGACCACACCAAGTAGTTGTTTCCCTTGAAACAAACCGCCACCTTCATGTTCATGTTCATCCCACTCTCCATGTTGAATGTAGAACCCTTTAGTCTTCAATAACTTTCTCTTGAGGTAACTGTCTTGAGCGAACACTAGCAGCTTCAAACAACCAATAGAACTCAGAAAGACTACCCAGAACCGCTTAAGAACACAAGAACACCAAACTGTTTCTTCAAAGCTTCAATCTTGAATCTTCAAAGAACCCAACGAAACCAAGTTCTCTAGGAACCTGGCTCTGATACCATATCACTTTTAGGATTGAGTAGAGTAATCTGAGTGAATAAGAAAGACTAGAAGTGATTTAGAAGAGATTTGAGTATGAAATGAGATTAAGAGTCTAGTATAGAACCATTGAGAGACAAAGAGACTAAGAGAGACTCATAACTTTCTTATTTGTATTAATGAGAGAGTTTACATATTTATATGAAGAGAGAGCTTAGGGTTTTGGTAAACAAGAGGATAAGATAAGCATGTGGAGTCAAGGCTTAATTCAAAACCATCCAATAAGGTGATCAATCCGTGTGAAGCATCTTTAGCTGGCTGCTTCCTTTTGCTTTCACTTTCCAGCTGTGACAGCCTGTCCAAGACTCGCCCTTATCCTTTCCAACGGTCTGATCCATCCCACAAAGGCTAAGGTAACTTCTCCTCTTTACCTAAGTAACTCGGGTAACTCAAGGTAAGGTTTGGTTGAGCTTTGGTCGATCCCATCTTGTACGGTCATGTACGGCCTTGTACGGACTGGTTGATCTCAAAGCTCCCAAACCTTCCTAGCCTTCCTTATCCTCATTCTACTCAAGCCTCATCTCCCTTCTTCACTTAACTCTCCTCATCTTAACACTGGTGATTCTCCACTACTTTATGTATCAAAATCAAGCTTCTTACATCGCGATTCATCCTGGTTTGATTAGAATGACAAATATAAGCTGTCATATTCCCAAACAGGAAAACTGGGATCACCTGATTTGAAAGTGGGATAGCTTCTTCATCCTAACTCCTATGAGATTTATTCGACTTCCTGGTGATTATCCACTACTTTATGTATCAAAATCAAGCTTCTTACATCGCGATTCATCCTGGTTTGATTAGAATGACAAAGAAGCTGTCATATTCCCAAACAGGAAAACTGGGATCACCTGATTTGAAAGTGGGATAGCTTCTTCATCCTAACTCCTATGAGATTTATTCAGCTTCCTGGTGATTCTCCACTACTTTATGTTTCAAAATCAAGCTTCTTACATCGCGATTCATCCTGGTTTGATTAGAATGACAAAGAAGCTGTCATATTCCCAAACAGGAAAACTGGGATCACCTGATTTGAAAGTGGGATAGCTTCTTCATCCTAACTCCTATGAGATTTATTCAGCTTCCTGGTGATTCTCCACTACTTTATGTATCAAAATCAAGCTTCTTACATCGCGATTCATCCTGGTTTGATTAGAATGACAAAGAAGCTGTCATATTCCCAAACAGGAAAACTGGGATCACCTGATTTGAAAGTGGGATAGCTTCTTCATCCTAACTCCTATGAGATTTATTCGACTTCCTGGTGATTATCCACTACTTTATGTATCAAAATCAAGCTTCTTACATCGCGATTCATCCTGGTTTGATTAGAATGACAAAGAAGCTGTCATATTCCCAAACAGGAAAACTGGGATCACCTGATTTGAAAGTGGGATAGCTTCTTCATCCTAACTCCTGTGAGATTTATTCGACTTCCTGGTGATTCTCCACTACTTTATGTTTCAAAATCAAGCTTCTTACATCGCGATTCATCCTGGTTTGATTAGAATGACAAAGAAGCTGTCATATTCCCAAACAGGAAAACTGGGATCACCTGATTTGAAAGTGGGATAGCTTCTTCATCCTAACTCCTATGAGATTTATTCGACTTCCTGGTGATTCTCCACTACTTTATGTATCAAAATCAAGCTTCTTACATCGCGATTCATCCTGGTTTGATTAGAATGACAAAGAAGCTGTCATATTCCCAAACAGGAAAACTGGGATCACCTGATTTGAAAGTGGGATAGCTTCTTCATCCTAACTCCTATGAGATTTATTCGACTTCCTGGTGATTCTCCACTACTTTATGTATCAAAATCAAGCTTCTTACATCGCGATTCATCCTGGTTTGATTAGAATGACAAAGAAGCTGTCATATTCCCAAACAGGAAAACTGGGATCACCTGATTTGAAAGTGGGATAGCTTCTTCATCCTAACTCCTATGAGATTTATTCAGCTTCCTGGTGATTCTCCACTACTTTATGTTTCAAAATCAAGCTTCTTACATCGCGATTCATCCTGGTTTGATTAGAATGACAAAGAAGCTGTCATATTCCCAAACAGGAAAACTGGGATCACCTGATTTGAAAGTGGGATAGCTTCTTCATCCTAACTCCTATGAGATTTATTCGACTTCCTGGTGATTCTCCACTACTTTATGTATCAAAATCAAGCTTCTTACATCGCGATTCATCCTGGTTTGATTAGAATGACAAAGAAGCTGTCATATTCCCAAACAGGAAAACTGGGATCACCTGATTTGAAAGTGGGATAGCTTCTTCATCCTAACTCCTATGAGATTTATTCGACTTCCTGGTGATTATCCACTACTTTATGTATCAAAATCAAGCTTCTTACATCGCGATTCATCCTGGTTTGATTAGAATGACAAAGAAGCTGTCATATTCCCAAACAGGAAAACTGGGATCACCTGATTTGAAAGTGGGATAGCTTCTTCATCCTAACTCCTATGAGATTTATTCAGCTTCCTGGTGATTCTCCACTACTTTATGTTTCAAAATCAAGCTTCTTACATCGCGATTCATCCTGGTTTGATTAGAATGACAAAGAAGATGTCATATTCCCAAACAGGAAAACTGGGATCACCTGATTTGAAAGTGGGATAGCTTCTTCATCCTAACTCCTATGAGATTTATTCAGCTTCCTGGTGATTCTCCACTACTTTATGTATCAAAATCAAGCTTCTTACATCGCGATTCATCCTGGTTTGATTAGAATGACAAAGAAGCTGTCATATTCCCAAACAGGAAAACTGGGATCACCTGATTTGAAAGTGGGATAGCTTCTTCATCCTAACTCCTATGAGATTTATTCGACTTCCTGGTGATTATCCACTACTTTATGTATCAAAATCAAGCTTCTTACATCGCGATTCATCCTGGTTTGATTAGAATGACAAAGAAGCTGTCATATTCCCAAACAGGAAAACTGGGATCACCTGATTTGAAAGTGGGATAGCTTCTTCATCCTAACTCCTATGAGATTTATTCAGCTTCCTGGTGATTCTCCACGAATTTATGTTTCAAAATCAAGCTTCTTACATCCCGATTCATCCTGGTTTGATTAGAATGACAAAGAAGCTGTCATATTCCCAAACAGGAAAACTGGGATCACCTGATTTGAAAGTGGGATAGCTTCTTCATCCTAACTCCTATGAGATTTATTCGACTTCCTGGTGATTATCCACTACTTTATGTATCAAAATCAAGCTTCTTACATCGCGATTCATCCTGGTTTGATTAGAATGACAAAGAAGCTGTCATATTCCCAAACAGGAAAACTGGGATCACCTGATTTGAAAGTAGGATAGCTTCTTCATCCTAACTCCTATGAGATTTATATGACTTTAGAGTAATAAAGAGTAATCTGAGTTTTAGAATAGATTTGAGAGAGATTAGAGAAGAAACGAGTGTAGAGAGTAAGAGATTAGATCAAGAGTCTAAGAGAAATGCCATGGAGGCTAAGAATACTCAGAACTGTCTAATCTTATTAATGAGACTGAGTTACATATATATAGTGTCGAGATTAGGGCTTTACAATACAAGAGGATAAGCTAAAGCATGTGTAGTCAAAGAAGGGTGGAGCGCTTAGTTTAAAATGATCCAATGAGGTTCTCCACATGTGTAAGGCATCTAGGATCTTGGATAAGATCCCTTTTACCTTTCCAGCTGTGCCAGACTGTCACGCCCAGCTTCTTCCTTTCCCTTAACGGTCACAACTCATCCTAAGCTTTGGGTAAAGCTTCTTCCCTTCAACCGAGTTACCCGGGTAAGTCTCTTTTACCTTTGGTCGAGTCTGGTCGATACAATCTGTACGGCCGGTACGGCCGGTACGGCCTGTACGGCCCGTCCGTACCAAACTCTCCCATGCTCTCCATTCCTTAGTTCTACACTTCCTTATCTCTTCATGCCTTCAACCCCTCATCTCTTCTCCTTATACTCAGCTCATCTTAACACTCCCCCTCAATCTTAGCTTTGTGAAAGTCTAAGATTGGACAGCCATGAGATCTTCCTCATTAAAAACCTTACCAAGGAAAACCCATTGGGATAAAACCTTGATAAGGAAAAAAGAGTAAAGACCTCATGACTTAGGGGATCAGCTCCTTCTCTTACCAAGATCAATGAGTCCCAATCTAATGTGAATGGACTCCATTGTCTTTTGCCTTGCAGCCTTGGTGAACACATCCGCTAACTGATCTTCACTTCTAGTGTAGCATGGCAAGATCACTCCTAGCACAATCATCTGCCTCACCTTGTGACAATCAACCTCAATGTGCTTGGTTCTCTCATGAAACACCGAGTTGGAGGCAATGTGAATGGCAGCTTGGTTATCACAATGCATTGTCATTGGCGTGGCTTGATCAATCTCCAAATGCTTCAAGATGCCCTTGATCCACACCAGCTCGTTGGTCAGCTTCAGCATAGCTCTATACTCGGCTTCTGCACTTGAGCAAGACACCACCTTCTGCTTCTTACTCTTCCAAGTAACCAAGTTGCCTCCAATGAATGTGCAATAGCCTGTGGTTGATCTCCTGTCTGCTCTATCACCAGCCCAATCCGCATCACAGTATCCAACCACTTCAGTGCTCCCATTGCAACCCATCCATACTCCTTGATCAGGTGAGCCGTTGAGGTACATCAAGATCCTCTCCACCATGCGCCAATGATGTTCCTTAGGCACTTGCATGTGTTGACTCACCTGATTCACAGCAAAGCAAATATCAGGTCTAGTTATGGTAAGGTAAATCAATTTACCAACTAGCTTTCTATAGAGTTTAGGATCCTGATAAGGTTTGCTGTCTTCAATCTCCCCCTCTCGTGGGACTTTGTAGCCATCCTCCATAGGCATCCTTGCTGTCTTGCCTCCATAAGCACCTGCACCTTTCAAAAGATCAAGTGTATACTTCCTTTGGGACATGAACAAACCTTCCTTGTATGAGATTAAGAGATCTTTAGAGTGATTAGAATAAAGAGAGTGTTTAGGAAGTGATTAAGAGAAGTTTGTGAAAGATTAAGAGACTAGAAAGAGCCGTTTAGTGTCTAAGAGAAAACCATAGTCTAAGAGATTAGAGAGACTCGAACTGATTGATCTTATTAATGAGTGAGGTTACATATTTATATAGAAGGCATTAGGTTTACAAGAGGCGAAATGGGCACTATTGAAGCATGTAGAGTCAAGGTTGCTTTCCGGATGATTGGATGGTAAGGCTCACACGCTTTGCCTCTTTACAGCCTGTTCCAGCCTGGCACGCTCTTCCCTTATCCACTCAACGGTCTGATCCCTTCTCCTTAAGTCCCAAGGTAACACTCCCTTGTTACCGTTTCACTTGGTCGAGTTGGGTAAGTTTTGGTCGAGACCTTTGGTACGGACGGTACGGCCATGTACGGCCTTGTACGGACGTCCGTACCATTCACACCCAAACCCCCTAAGCTTCTCCATCTCTTCTCCTCTTCAACTCCTCTTCTCTCCATACCAATATAATCAACTCAACTCAACACTCCCCCTCAAGCTTAGCTTTGTGAAAGCCTAAGCTTGGATAGCTATGAGATCTTCCTCATTAAAAACCTTACCAAGGAAAACCCATTGGGATAAAACCTTGATAAGGGAAAAAGAGTAAAGACCTCACAGCCAAGGGGATCAGCTCCTTCTCTTCCCAAGATCAATGAGGCCCAACCGTATGTGAATGGACTCCATTGTCTTCTGCCTTGCAGCCTTGGTGAACACATCCGCTAACTGATCTTCACTTCTTGTGTAGCATGGCAAGATGACTCCTAAGATGATCATCTGCCTCACCTTGTGGCAATCAACTTCAATGTGCTTGGTTCTCTCATGGAACACTGAGTTGGAGGCAATGTGGATAGCTGCTTGGTTGTCACAATGCATGGTCATTGGCGTGGCTTGATCAATCTCCAAATGCTTCAAGATGCCTTTGATCCATACTAACTCGTTGGTGAGCTTCAGCATAGCTCTATACTCAGCTTCTGCACTTGAGCAAGACACCACCTTCTGCTTCTTACTCTTCCAAGTCACCAAGTTGCCTCCAATGAATGTGCAATAGCCTGTGGTTGATCTCCTGTCTGCTCTATCACCAGCCCAATCCGCATCACAGTATCCCACCACTTCAGTGCTTCCATTGCAGCCCATCCATACTCCTTGATCAGGTGAGCCGTTGAGATACATCAAGATCCTCTCCACCATGCGCCAATGATGTTCCTTAGGTACTTGCATGTGTTGACTCACCTGATTCACAGCAAAACAAATGTCAGGTCTAGTTATAGTGAGATAAATCAATTTGCCAACTAGTTTTCTATAGAGTTTAGGATCCTGATAAGGTTTGCTGTCTTCAATCTCCCCCTCTCGTGGGACTTTGTAGCCATCCTCCATAGGCATCCTTGCTGTCTTGCCTCCATAAGCACCTGCACCTTTCAAAAGATCAAGTGTATACTTCCTTTGGGACATGAACAAACCTTCCTTGGATCTACATATCTCAATTCCAAGAAAGTATTTCATTTCTCCCAAGTCTTTAATCTCAAACATGGATTTAAGAAACTCCTTGGTTGCTATGATACCTTCCTTATCACTCCCTGTGATAATGATATCATCAACATACACAAGAAGTGCAATCATACCTGAGGGAGTCGTGAGTGTGAAGAGGGTGTGATCTAGTGATGTGATCATGGACCAACTAGCTAATGGAGATGATGAGGATCTGGATAAGCCAACTGATGGAGATGTTCTAGCCTTGCCAAAAGGACCTATGACTCGATCAAGATCAAGGAAGCTCACGCAAGTTATTGGAGGATTGGTTAAGAGGTCATGGAAGCAAGAGGAATGTCTTGGTAGAAGCTTGATCAACCAAGACACACTTATCACCATTCAAGCTACTTCACCATCAAGCTGATCATCAACTAAGCAAGCAATCTATGTGTGCTCTTTTTCCCTATCTTTGGTTTTGTCCCAATGGGTTTTCCAAAGATAGGTTTTTAACGAGGCCATAGATTTGCTTCTCAAATCTCTTAGTTGATGATCTCGATCCAACCTTATCCCGGATCAACCTTATGTTATATTATGTCTTTCATTTCATGTTTTCAAACTTGTCTTTTGTTTCTATTTTCAAGAGAGCGTGTGCCTTTACTCTCTTGATAGTTTTCGAGAAGCTTGGAGTCTGTTCCAACTTCTCTTATATAAGTGTACTTTGAACCCCTTATCAATAATCAATTATCTTTTATCATAAACCTTTTCTTTGTTCTCTCTACTGCTTGTCCGCGAGTTGTTGAGTGTTCTTGTTGGTGTGTAGTATCCAACAACCCAAGAGTGTCTATCTCGGTGTGTCATATCCGATCTAGTCACTTAGGAGTATCAAGGAGCCTTTCCGCAGCCTCTTGTGTCACCAATCGATCCACAACCTTGTAGAGCTTGAGTCTTTGATTCGTTCTAGCAAGGATCTATCCCATACTATCCAGAGAAGCAATCTAGGGACGTATTATGTGGTATCAGAGCATCTCTGGTTAGGGAAGTACTCGTTTCTCTTTTGTTTCGATTTAACCTGTTCATCTTCTTGATCAGTTTTAGATCGATCCGTTTTGTTTCAACTGATCTGTTCTTTGTTTCGCAATATCCATTGATTGATCTGTGATCCGTGGTCGTTTGAGTGTGTGATCTAATCATTTTGTGTCGATCTAATTGTTAAGAGTTTGAGATTGATAGATCTAGGTTTCGCGTTTTTAGATCCGATTGTTATCGATTCATATTCTAGATTTGATCTTTTGTTTGAATCTAATTGATCGTGTGATCTGTTTTAAATCACCTATAACAACTAGATCTACTTGTGTGTCGTCGAAATCTGATTAACAAACCTACCTTGATCGCGTTTCTATTGTGATTTTCAAGTTGTCGATTTGAATTCTTCTTTGCTTGATAATCAAGTTTTCTTTTACCGCCAGTTATTTTCAGTTTAAAATCTCTTGATCATCTACTGATTACGATCAGTTTATTGGAACTATTTACTGGTTGAGTGTTGTTATTGATTCTAGGTACCAATGGGGAAAGAATCAGAAGAAGAAGCCGAGCTAGTAAGGAAGAACAAGATGCTGAGAGATCAAATGACCGAGCAAATGAATCAGACCATGATCTCTACTATGGCTGATATGCTTAAGGCTAGCATGAAGGAATTACGTGAGGAGATGAGACAAGAGTTGAGGCAAGCTACTGGCCAGGGACATAGCAATGAGTCTAGAAGGAACCGGCCTACTCCAGTACGGCAAGAGCATGCGGGTTCACAAGAGACCGACAACTACTACTCGCGCAATAGAACTGAGCACAACCCAACTGAGCGCAGTAGTTCTTCTTCTGAACTGAGCAGAGGAAGATCAAGGCGTGAACATGATGGAAGGGGGTCACGCAAAGACAAGCTTTCAGGACTTAAGCTTAAGATTCCACCCTTCCATGGCAAGGTGGATCCAGATGCCTACTTGGAATGGGAAAAGAAGAT
Source organism: Brassica napus (assembly GCF_020379485.1). NCBI lineage: Eukaryota > Viridiplantae > Streptophyta > Magnoliopsida > Brassicales > Brassicaceae > Brassica > Brassica napus. The sequence continues at coordinate 32,251 of NW_026016790.1, read as the reverse complement.
CGAGCTTGTCTTCAATTGCCAACACTACTCCAATGCCCAAAGGATCAAGATTGCAGCAACTGAATTCTATGATTATGCGTTGAGTTGGTGGGATCAACTTGTAACTACTAGACGGCTTAACCAAGAGAATCCGGTTGATTCATGGCACGAGATGAAGTCACTCATGCGCAAACGGTTTGTTCCAAGTCACTATCACCGCGACCTACATCAAAAGCTGCGAAGACTTACCCAAGGAACACGAACTGTTGAAGAATACTATCAAGACATGGAGTTGCTGATGTTGAGAGCTAGTATCTTGGAGGATAGAGAAGCCACTATGGCAAGGTTTCTTGGAGGGCTTAACCGTGAGATACAAGACAATGTGGAGATGCAACACTATGTGGAAATAGAAGAGATGTTGCACAAAGCTATTCTAGTGGAGCAGCAGCTCAAGAGGAAGGGTAACTCACGCAGCTATGGATCATCTAAGTTCCACCACTCTAAAGAAGAGAAAACATCCTATCTGAAGGATAGCAAGCCTCAGCAGAAAGAAGAGACTAAGCCGAGCAGCATATACAGCAAAGACAAAGGCAAAGCTGAAATTACTAGTTCAAGAACTAGAGATGTTAAGTGCTTCAAATGTCAAGGGCGTGGGCATTATGCTAATGAGTGCACCAACAAAAAGGTTATGATTCTTCTTGAGAATGGAGAGTATGAATCAGAGGAAGAGAAGTTTGGTTCTGATCATGAGGAGTCTGAAGAAGAAAGTGAAGTAGAACCCGTGAAAGGAAGATTGTTGGTGACAAGAAGGCTCTTGAACGTGCAAGCCAAGAATGGAGAGTTGAGCAGCGAGAGAATCTATTCTACACAAGGTGTATGGTTCAGGGAAAGGTGTGCAGTCTCATTATTGATGGAGGAAGTTGTGTCAATGTAGCCAGTGAGACTATGGTGAAGAAATTGGGTTTGAAAATTCAGAAACACCCAAGACCCTACAGATTGCAGTGGCTCAATGAGGAGGGCGAGATGAAAGTTTCTACTCAAGTACTGGTTCCTATAGCCATTGGTAGATATGAAGATGAAGTCTTGTGTGATGTGTTGCCAATGGAAGCCAGTCATATACTCCTTGGAAGACCCTGGCAGTATGATAGACGTGTGAATCATGATGGCTTCACCAACAAACATTCTTTTGAATTCAACGGAAAGAAGACTGTGCTGGTGCCTTTGTCTCCTAAAGAGGTTCATGAAGATCAAATCCAGCTTCAGAAAAAGAAAGCGAAAGAGATTGATCTCAAACCTGATCATGACAAGCATCACAGCCTCTATGCCAAACAGGGAGATATCAAAAGAATTCTCTACTCTCAAAATTCTATTATCTTGCTTATGTTTAAAGAGACTCTTCTAACCATTACTGATCACACACCGGATCATCCGAGTGAACTAGTTTCTCTTTTACAGGAGTATGCAGATGTGTTTCCAGAAGATAGCCCCATTGGATTGCCTCCAGTGCGTGGGATTGAGCACCAAATAGACTTTGTACCTGGTTCTACACTGCCCAACCGTCCAGCATACAGGACCAATCCAGTTGAAACCAAAGAACTGCAGAAACAAGTAGAGGAGCTGATGGAGAAGGGTCATATCCGAGAGAGTTTGAGTCCTTGTGCAGTTCCAGTGCTCCTTGTGCCAAAGAAAGATGGGAGCTGGCGCATGTGTGTTGATTGTAGAGCAATCAACAACATAACAGTGAAGTATCGCCACCCTATTCCTAGATTAGATGATATGCTTGATGAATTGCATGGTTCTTGCATCTTTTCTAAGATAGACTTGAAAAGTGGATATCATCAGATTAGGATGAAAGAAGGAGATGAGTGGAAAACTGCATTTAAAACTAAACATGGCTTGTATGAATGGTTAGTTATGCCATTTGGATTAACCAATGCGCCTAGTACATTCATGAGATTGATGAATCATATTCTTAGGTCTTTCATAGGCATCTTTGTTGTTGTGTACTTTGATGATATCTTAGTTTACAGCAAATGCTTAGAAGATCATATAGAACATCTTAGGGCTGTTTTGGATGTTTTGAGAAAGGAAAAGCTATATGCCAATCTAAAGAAGTGCACTTTTTGCACAGATAACTTGGTCTTTCTAGGTTTTGTTGTAAGTGCAGATGGTGTAAAAGTGGATCAGGAAAAGATCAAAGCAATACAAGAGTGGCCGAGTCCAACTACAGTGGGAGAAGTAAGGAGTTTTCATGGACTGGCAGGTTTCTATAGGCGCTTTGTGAAGGATTTCAGCACTCTAGCAGCTCCCCTAACTGAGATAATCAAGAAGGATGTAGGATTCAAGTGGGGAGAAGCTCAGGAAGCCGCATTCCAACTCCTTAAAGAGAAGCTTACTCAATCTCCTCTTCTCATACTTCCTGATTTTTCTAAAACATTTGAAATAGAATGTGATGCCTCAGGAATTGGAATTGGTGCTGTGTTGATGCAGGATAAAAGACCTATTGCTTACTTCAGTGAGAAACTCAGTGGAGCTACTCTCAACTATGCCACTTATGACAAAGAACTCTACGCCTTGGTGAGAGCTCTACAGACTTGGCAGCATTATCTCTGGCCAAAGGAGTTTGTCATTCACACCGACCATGAATCTCTCAAGTATCTCAAAGGACAAAGTAAGCTCAGCAAGAGACATGCTAGATGGGTAGAATTCATTGAAACCTTCCCGTATGTGATCAAATACAAACAAGGTAAGGAGAATATAGTTGCTGATGCACTATCCCGAAGGTATGTCCTCTTAACTACTCTTGATGCTAAGTTGCTAGGCTTTGAGCAGATTAAAGAAATGTATGAATCTGATCCTGACTTTCAAGAAGCTTATAAATCATGTGCTAAGTATGCTTCAGGACATTATTTTAGGCATGATGGATTCTTATTCTATGACAATCGTTTATGTGTGCCTAATTGCTCTTTGAGAGATCTATTTGTCAGGGAATCCCATGGAGGAAGCTTGATGGGTCATTTTGGTATAGCAAAAACCCTTAAAGTTTTGCAGGATCACTTCTATTGGCCGCATATGAAAAGAGATGTGGAGAGAATCTGTGGAAGGTGCACAACTTGCAAGCTTGCAAAGTCTAAAGTTCAACCTCACGGTTTGTATACTCCTTTGCCTATTCCTACTCATCCTTGGAATGATATATCTATGGATTTTGTTATGGGTTTGCCTAGAACTAGGACTGGAAAGGATTCTATCTTTGTGGTTGTTGATAGATTCTCTAAAATGGCACATTTCATAGCTTGCAATAAGACTGATGATGCATTACATGTAGCTAATTTGTTCTTTAAAGAAGTGGTACGTTTGCATGGAATGCCTAGGACTATAGTTTCAGATAGAGATACTAAATTCCTTAGCTACTTTTGGAAAACATTGTGGTCTAAACTAGGAACTAAGCTATTGTTTTCTACTACTTGTCATCCACAAACTGATGGGCAGACTGAAGTAGTTAATAGAACCTTAGGTACTCTCCTGCGTGCATTCATCAAAAAGAACTTGAAATCATGGGAAGATTACTTACCTCATTGTGAATTTGCATACAATCATGCTATGCATTCTGCTTCTAAGTTTTCTCCTTTTGAAATTGTTTATGGGTTCAATCCCATCTCACCTTTGGATCTAATACCTTTACCTGAGTGTGAAAGGGTTAGTATGGATGGGAAAAAGAAAGCTGAGATGGTTCAGCAGATTCATGAGCAAGCTAAGCGCAATCTAGAAGAGAAAACTAAGCAATACGCCAAACAAGCCAACAAGGGAAGGCGTGAGATGATCTTTGAAGTTGGAGATCAAGTATGGGTTCACTTGAGGAAAGAAAGGTTTCCAAAAGAGAGGAAGTCTAAGCTAATGCCGAGGATTGATGGCCCTTTTGAAGTCACCAAGAGGATCAATGACAATGCCTACAAACTTGATCTGCAAGGTAAGTACGACATAAGTGATAGCTTCAATGTTACTGACTTGATCCCTTTTGTTGCAGATGAGCCAGATTTGAGGACAAATCCTTTTCAAGAGGGAGGGGATGATGTGATCATGGACCAACTAGCTAATGGAGATGATGAGGATCTGGATAAGCCGACTGATGGAGATGTTCTAGCCTTGCCTAAAGGACCTATGACTCGATCAAGATCAAGGAAGCTCACGCAAGTTATTGGAGGATTGGTTAAGAGGTCATGGAAGCAAGAGGAATGTCTTGGTAGAAGCTTGATCAACCAAGACACACTTATCACCATTCAAGCTACTTCACCATCAAGCTGATCATCAACTAAGCAAGCAATCTATGTGTGCTCTTTTTCCCTATCTTTGGTTTTGTCCCAATGGGTTTTCCAAAGATAGGTTTTTAACGAGGCCATAGATTTGCTTCTCAAATCTCTTAGTTGATGATCTCGATCCAACCTTATCCCGGATCAACCTTATGTTATATTATGTCTTTCATTTCATGTTTTCAAACTTGTCTTTTGTTTCTATTTTCAAGAGAGCGTGTGCCTTTACTCTCTTGATAGTTTTCGAGAAGCTTGGAGTCTGTTCCAACTTCTCTTATATAAGTGTACTTTGAACCCCTTATCAATAATCAATTATCTTTTATCATAAACCTTTCTTTGTTCTCTCTACTGCTTGTCCGCGAGTTGTTGAGTGTTCTTGTTGGTGTGTAGTATCCAACAACCCAAGAGTGTCTATCTCGGTGTGTCATATCCGATCTAGTCACTTAGGAGTATCAAGGAGCCTTTCCGCAGCCTCTTGTGTCACCAATCGATCCACAACCTTGTAGAGCTTGAGTCTTTGATTCGTTCTAGCAAGGATCTATCCCATACTATCCAGAGAAGCAATCTAGGGACGTATTATCTAGTTCAGACTTCTTGAAGCCTCGGCCATTCAGAGTAGTACTCAACTTGTTGTACCAAGCTCTTGGTGATTGCTTCAGCCCATAGATGGCTTTCTTCAGTCTCAACACATTTCCACTCTTCACTAAGTGTTCAAGGCCTGGAGGTGGATGCATATACACTTCATCCTCAAGTTCACCTTGTAGAAACGCATTCTTCACATCCATTTGCCATAACCCCCATCCAAGATTCACAGCTAAGCTCAGTACAATCCGGATTGTGTGGAGTTTAGCTACTGGTGCAAAGGTTTCTATGTAATCTTCTCCATAAGTTTGAGTGAAACCTCTTGCAACTAGCCTTGACTTCTTCCTCTCAACCTTTCCATCCGCTTTGTACTTGATTGTGAATATCCATCTACTAGTCACAGCCTTCTTCCCTTTTGGTAACTCACTCTCATACCATGTATCATTCTTGATCATTGCTCCTGCCTCATCTCCAACTGATTCCTTCCATTCTTTATCTTTCATTGCTTCTTCATAGCTTCTTGGGATGTGATTCTCATCCAAGTTTACCATGAAAGCGCAATGTGCTTCTGGATATTGAGCAAAGGAGCACACGGCTTGAGAAGGATGCTCCACAGCTTGGGCATTGTAGTACACTCTCGTGTTTACCCAACTGGAAGGATCCTTCCTTATCCTTGTACTCCTTCTTAGTGGCTGCACAACCGGTTCTTCTTCCTGTTGTTCTTCTACCACTTCATCTTGAGAAGGTGTTTGTGTCACACCATGATCATGTCCATGACCATCCGAGCCTATGCTCTCTTCTCCTTCATTCTCTACTCCTCCTTCATCTTGGTTGGCCTCTTGCATAGGCTCCTCATGCTCCTCTCCTCCCTCATGATCAAGGTGGGATGGTGAACCAACTTCAGGAGGTGTAGTTGCGTGATTCCTTGGATCCTGGGATGTACTGATTCCAAGACCTTCAAGAATGATCCGCAAGGTGGTGGCCTTGTCTGATGTTAAGTCCTTCAGGTCTTCTTGATTCTTTTCTTCATAGTATCCTCTATCTTCCAAGAACTTCACATCTCTAGATACAAGAACTCTCCTTGCTATAGGATCATAGCATTTGTATCCTTTCTGTGTAGCTGAGTATCCTATGAACACAGCCTTAGTGCTTCTTGCTTCTAGCTTGTTGATCATCTCTCCTGGTTTGAGTACAAAGCATAGGCACCCAAAGACTCGCAAATAATCAAGAGCTGGCTTGTACCTGTTCAGAACTTCAAATGGAGCCTTCTCATTCAGAACTTTGGTTGGGGTTCTGTTTATCAGGTAACAAGCAGTGGCAACCGCATCACTCCAAAATCTCTTTGGAACATTACTCTGAAACATAAGTGACCTTGCCACTTCCATGAGATGCCTATTCTTCCTCTCAGCCACTCCATTTTGCTGTGGAGTATAAGGACAGCTTGTTTGATGTAGGATCCCATGTTGTGATAGGTGTTGCTTGAATGCATGACTCGTGTACTCCCCTCCATTATCTGATCTCAAAATTTTATCTTAGCATGATAATGGTTAGTTACATAAGTTTGAAAGTTCCTAAATGCATCAAGTACCCTATCTTTGGTCTGAATTAAGGTTAACCAGGTGTATTTGGATTTTTCATCAATGAATGTGACAAAATACTTATAACTATCTCTAGATAAGCAAGGGGCAGTCCACACATCTGAGTGAATTAGATCAAAGCAATTATCATAAACGGTAGTAGACTTTTGAAACACAGTTCTACAATGCTTGCCTAAAATACAAGCTTCACAATCCTTGTTCTCAAACACAACACCTGGTACCATTAAGTTCAAAGCTTTAACATGAGGGTGTCCTACTCTAGCATGCCACAATGCATTTTTATTCAACAAAGAAGCAGAAGTAAACGAGCAACTATAATCAGGAACAGAAGTGAGTTCTTCAAGCATATAGAGATCTCCCTTAGTCACCCCTTTCCCAATCAATCTGCTGCTCTCAATATCCTGAAACTTCACATCATTAGGACTAAAGATAACATTGCATTGTAAATCATTAGTACATTTCTTCACTGATAATAGGTTTGATGTGAATTCAGGCATGTAAAAAGCTCTAGATTCTTTGTTAAACAGCTTAAGCTTTCCTATTCCTCTAATGGGTATCTTATCCCCATTTGCTATCATCACATGCCCATGTGTAGGTTCTATATCCTTAATCAAGTTTTCATCACTTATCATATGATGTGATGCACCAGAATCAACAATCAATGGTTTACTTACTCGTTTAGCATTATGGCATAGATTACTAAGTGATGGATGCATCTTATCAGTTCTAGCAATGTGAGCATGTCTATACCCATTCCTAGCTTCTAACCGTTCTACTAGTTCTCTAATCAAGTGATCATCCTTATATGCAATCATAGAAGCTCCAAAGGAATAACCGTAAGTGTTACCGTTTTCCTTTAGCATTTTGAAGAGGGCATCAAGGTCTGATCTCTTGATGTAGTCATCATTGCTGCGGGAGCTTGAGGCGCCTGTGTAAGCCACCAGAGACTTCCCATTCCCATCATTGCCTCCAAGCCCATCCACTTCACTGATCTTGCTGGTGCCAGCTCCACTTGAACCTTCAGTCACATTTGCCCTTCCCTCACGCTCCTTCATGAACTTGGCCGGCTTGAGGTGTGGGTGCAGTATCCAGCATTGGCTCTTCTTATGACCATGCTTCTTGCAATGATCACAGTTGCCATTGAACTTCCTGTCCTCGTACTTCCCGTGAGATGCCTTGTTTGCTTGTGGAGCCTCGGTTGAATCCTCATGAGCTGCTTGATTGGCAAGAGAGAGCTCCCCCTTTCCTCCAAACAAACCCATAGATCCCTGCTCCCTTTGGATTTGTGCACACACCTCCTCAAGGTCCGGAAGCTTGTCTGACCTTAACATGTGCTGGATGAGCTGGGTGTAGGCCGGGTTCAGTGTGAGAAGCAGACCAAAGACCTTGTCTTGCTCGCGCCTCTCATTCAACTGATCTGGATCAGTTGTGCTCGGCCTCAGCATCTCCAGCTCTGACCATAAGGACCTGAACCTCCCCAAGTGCTTAGTGAACTCCATGTCCTCTTGTGCAAGACGGTTGATCGCTAGCTTCACTTCAAACACACGGCTGAGGTTGGAAATGTTCCCATACACCTTCTTCAGCGTGTCCCACAGCTCCTTGGCTGATTCACAGTAGCTGTAGGCATCCAAGATAGCTGGGTCCAAGGATGCGTGTAGAACCGTCATCACCAGCATGTCTTCTTGTTGCCATTTCTCCACAGCCGCTTCATTGGAGACCTCTTCTTGATCTCCTCCCTGAGTAATGAGTTTCGGAGCCTCCCCTGTTGTGATGTGCCCCCACAAACCCTTACTTCCCACCGCAGTCTTCACCATCCGAGACCACACAAGGTAGTTGCTACCTTTGAAAGTAACCGCTACCTTCATCCTCATGTTCATCCCCTGTTCCATCTTTGCTTGACTTGAAAACTTGTATCTTGGATCTCGTACACACCAACCTTGAGTCTAGAATCACGCAAACCCACAGAACGTAGCACAGCTTCAACTAGAACGAACCACAGCTTCAACACCTTCAAGACTACTCGTGTGTAGCTTCAAAGACGTTTAGCTTGTAACTCTCTAAAGATCAAACCCCAGATTCAAATGAACCTGGCTCTGATACCATATGAGATTAAGAGATCTTTAGAGTGATTAGAATAAAGAGAGTGTTTAGGAAGTGATTAAGAGAAGTTTGTGAAAGATTAAGAGACTAGAAAGAGCCGTTTAGTGTCTAAGAGAAAACCATAGTCTAAGAGATTAGAGAGACTCGAACTGATTGATCTTATTAATGAGTGAGGTTACATATTTATATAGAAGGCATTAGGGTTTACAAGAGGCGAAATGGGCACTATTGAAGCATGTAGAGTCAAGGTTGCTTTCCGGATGATTGGATGGTAAGGCTCACACGCTTTGCCTCTTTACAGCCTGTTCCAGCCTGGCACGCTCTTCCCTTATCCACTCAACGGTCTGATCCCTTCTCCTTAAGTCCCCAAGGTAACACTCCTTGTTACCGTTTCACTTGGTCGAGTTGGGTAAGTTTTGGTCGAGACCTTTGGTACGGACGGTACGGCCATGTACGGCCTTGTACGGACGTCCGTACCATTCACACCCAAACCCCCTAAGCTTCTCCATCTCTTCTCCTCTTCAACTCCTCTTCTCTCCATACCAATATAATCAACTCAACTCAACACCTTGGATCTACATATCTCAATTCCAAGAAAGTATTTCATTTCTCCCAAGTCTTTAATCTCAAACATGGATTTAAGAAACTCCTTGGTTGCTATGATACCTTCCTTATCACTTCCTGTGATAATGATATCATCAACATACACAAGGAGTGCAATCATACCTGAGGAAGTAGTGAGAGTGAAGAGGGTGTGGTCTAGTTCAGACTTTTTGAAGCCTCGGCCATTCAGAGTGGTACTCAGCTTGTTGTACCAAGCTCTTGGTGATTGCTTAGTCCATAGATGGCTTTCTTCAGTCTCAACACATTCCCTCTCTTCACTAAGTGTTCCAAGCCTGGAGGTGGATGCATATACACTTCATCCTCCAGCTCTCCTTGTAGAAATGCATTCTTCACATCCATTTGCCATAAGCCCCATCCAAGGTTCACAGCTAAGCTTAAGACAATCCGGATTGTGTGAAGTTTAGCTACTGGTGCAAAGGTCTCAATGTAATCTTCTCCATAAGTTTGAGTAAAGCCTCTTGCAACCAATCTTGACTTCTTCCTCTCCACCTTTCCATCAGCCTTATACTTGATTGTGAAGATCCATCTACTAGTCACCGCCTTCTTCCCTTTTGGTAACTCACTCTCATACCATGTATCATTCTTGATCATAGCTCCTGCCTCAGCTCCAACTGATTCCTTCCATTCTTTATCCATCATTGCCTCTTCATAGCTTCTTGGTATGTAGTTCTCATCCAAGTTTACCATAAAAGCACAATGTTCTTCAGGGTATTGAGCAAAGGAACACACAGCTTGAGAAGGATGCTCCACAGCCTGGGCATTGTAGTACACTCTCGTGCTTACCCAGTTGGAAGCATCTCTCCTGATCCGTGTGCTTCTTCTCAATGCTGGTTCCGGTTGTTCCACTTGTGATTCTTCTCCACTTTCTTGTGGTACAGAAGTAGACACTTCAACTGCCTCTTCTTCTCCTAGCTGACTTGCTTCAGCTCCATCTTGCTGTTCACTTACTTCCACATCTTGATCATGTGTACCAGATGCTTCACTACTCTCTTGAGTTGTCTCTGGTTCACTCCTTTCCCCCCCATGATCAGAAGTGGGAGTTGCTGAACGCCCACCAGTTGGTGGTTGAGATCCTGGGTTACTGCCAGATCCTTGCTGATCTTGTCTCACCTTGACTCCAATACTTTCTAAGATGATCCGCAAGGTAGTGGCTCTCTCCGAGGTAAGATCCTTCAAGTCTTCTTTGTTTTGCTCCTCATAATATCCTCTCTCTTCAACAAACTTCACATCCCTTGATACCAGCACCCTTCTTGTGTCTGGATTATAACACTTGTATCCCTTTTGAGTTGTAGAGTAGCCAATAAACATTGCCTTAGTACTCCTAGCTTCAAGCTTGTTTCTCAACTCCCCGGGTATCAAAACATAACATAAACACCCAAAGATCCTTATATGTTCTAATGAGGGTTTATGTTTGTTGAGAACCTCAAATGGTGACTGCCCTTTCAGGATCAGTGTGGGAGTCCTGTTGATTAGATAGCAGGCCGTGGCTACTGCATCACTCCAAAACTTCTTAGGTACATTAGCTTGAAACATCATTGATCTTGCAACTTCCATAAGGTGCCTATTCTTCCTCTCAGCCACACCGTTCTGTTGTGGAGTGTAGGGACAGCTTGTTTGATGAAGAATTCCATACTGAGATAAGTGTTGCTTGAAAGCTTGTCCAATGTATTCTCCTCCATTATCTGACCTGAAAATCTTAATCTTGGCTTGATAATGGTTAGTTACATAGGATTGAAAATTTTTAAATGCATCAAGTACCCTATCTTTAGTTGGAATTAAGGTTAACCAGGTGTATTTAGATTTTTCATCAATGAATGAGACATAATACTTATGATTCTCTCTAGATAAACAAGGAGCAGTCCATACATCAGAGTGAATAAGATCAAAGCACTTCTCATAAACCGTAGAAGAGTTTGGAAAAACAGTTTTACAATGCTTGCCTAAAATGCAAGCTTCACAATCATTGTTTTCAAAAGAAACACCTGGCAACATCAGTTTTAAAGCCTTATTATGAGGGTGTCCTAGTCTAGCATGCCACAATGCATTCTTATTTAAACTAGGAACAGAAGCAGTAGTAAACGAGCAGCTAATATCAGAAACAGGAGCAAGATCTTCAAGCAAATATAAGTCTCCTTTTGTTACTCCTTTTCCAATCACTTTGCTGCTTTCAATATCCTGAAACTTCACATCATCAGGGCTAAATATGACATTGCATTGCAAATCAGTTGCACATTTCTTGACAGATAATAAGTTTGAAGTAAAGTCAGGCATATAGAAAGCTTTTGAGTCTTTACTAAACAGTTTAAGTGTTCCTATTCCTTTAATTGGAACCTTATCACCATTTGCAATCATCACATGACCCTTAGTAGGCACAATGTTCTTAATTAACTTAGTATCACTAATCATGTGATGTGAAGCACCTGAATCTACAATAAGAGGTCTAGTTGATTGATTACTAGCAAGGTGAGCGAGTATACTAGATGGCTTATATGCATTGTAGTTATTTGCACTTCTTAGAGACCTAGCTATACTATCAGTTCTAGTGATGCAATCTAAGTCTCCTACAGTCCTAGCAATCATGGAAGCACCATAAGAATAACCATAGATGTTACCGTTATCCTTGAACATCTTGATGAGTGCATCAATGTCAGCCTTCCTTATGAAGTCCTGATCATTGTTGCGGCTGCTAGGAGCTCCCATGTACGCCACCAGAGACTTGCCATCACTTGTACCACCTTCTTGAGCCTTGCTAGTACCCACATCACTTGACCCGTCAGACATGTGAGCTCTAGCTTCCCTTTCCTTCATGAACTTTGCCGGTTTGAGGTGTGGGTGGAGTATCCAACACTGGCTCTTCTTGTGGCCTTGCTTCTTGCAATGATCACAGCTCCCATTGAACCTCCTATCCTCAAACTTCCCATTCGTAGCTCTGTTAGCTTGTGGAGTCTCTCCTTGCTCAGCTTGAGCGGCTTGGTTAGCTAAAGACAACTCCCCCTTCTTCCCAAACAACCCAATTGACCCTTGCTCTTTCTGAATCCTAGAACACACTTCCTCCAAGTCAGGTAGAGTATCATCTCTCAGCATGTGTTGTATCAGCCCACTGTATGCCGGATTCAGTGTCAAGAGCAGTCCAAAGACCTTGTCCTGCTCACGCCTTTTGATTAGCTCACTAGGATCCACCGTGCTTGGCCTCAACATCTCTAGCTCGGACCAGAGTGACCTGAACCTTCCTAGGTGCTTGGTAAACTCCATGTCTTCTTGAGTCAAGTTGTTGATCTCTTGCTTTACCTCAAAGACTCTGCTCAGGTTGGATGTGTTTCCATACACCCTCTTTAAGGTATCCCACAACTCCTTTGCTGTCTCACAGTAGCAGTATGCATCCAGAATCGCCGGCTCTAAGGAAGCATGAAGAACTGACATCACCATCATGTCTTCCTGCTCCCACCTCTCAAATGGATCCTTTGCTGTCTCATCCTTGTCTTCTTCTTGAGCAACCGGCTTTGGGGCCGTTCCAGAGGTAATGTGTCCCCACAAGCCTTTGCTCCCAACTGCGGTCTTTACCATCCGTGACCAAACTAGGTAGTTGTTCCCCTTGAACACTACCGCCACCTTCATCTTCATCCCACTATCCATCTTGAAGCAGCTAGACGTAAACAGCTTGCTAAATCTTGGACTGAGAGTAGTAATCACACCAACAAGACTAGAAACACAACCGGAGAAGACTTGAAGCTTGAATCTTCAACGCCCAGCTCCTAGCTTTTATCCTTTGTCTTGATACAAACCTCAACAAGAACTCAGATTCTCACGAACCTGGCTCTGATACCATATGACTTTAGAGTAATAAAGAGTAATCTGAGTGTTTAGAATAGATTTGAGAGAGATTAGAGAAGAAACGAGTGTAGAGAGTAAGAGATTAGATCAAGAGTCTAAGAGAAATGCCATGGAGGCTAAGAATACTCAGAACTGTCTAATCTTATTAATGAGACTGAGTTACATATATATAGTGTCGAGATTAGGGCTTTACAATACAAGAGGATAAGCTAAAGCATGTGTAGTCAAAGAAGGGTGGAGCGCTTAGTTTAAAATGATCCAATGAGGTTCTCCACATGTGTAAGGCATCTAGGATCTTGGATAAGATCCCTTTTACCTTTCCAGCTGTGCCAGACTGTCACGCCCAGCTTCTTCCTTTCCCTTAACGGTCACAACTCATCCTAAGCTTTGGGTAAAGCTTCTTCCCTTCAACCGAGTTACCCGGGTAAGTCTCTTTTACCTTTGGTCGAGTCTGGTCGATACAATCTGTACGGCCGGTACGGCCGGTACGGCCTGTACGGCCCGTCCGTACCAAACTCTCCCATGCTCTCCATTCCTTAGTTCTACACTTCCTTATCTCTTCATGCCTTCAACCCCTCATCTCTTCTCCTTATACTCAGCTCATCTTAACAATTTATTCAGCTTCCTGGTGATTCTCCACTACTTTATGTTTCAAAAGCATGCTTCTTACATCGCGATTCATCCTGGTTTGATTAGAATGACAAATAAGCTGTCATATTCCCGAATAGGAAAACTGGGATCACCTGATTTGAAAGTGGGATAGCTTCTTCATCCTAACTCCTATGATTCAGCTTCCTGGTGATTCTCCACTACTTTATGTATCAAAATCAAGCTTCTTACATCGCGATTCATCCTGGTTTGATTAGAATGACAAAGAAGCTGTCATATTCCCAAATAGGAAAACTGGGATCACCTGATTTGAAAGTGGGATAGCTTCTTCATCCTAACTCCTATGAGATTTATTCAGCTTCCTGGTCATTCTACACCACTTTATATACACTTTTGTGTATTAGAGCATGATTCAACTAATCCAGGATAATCAGATGAAAAGATTAAAGAGATTAAGAGATTTTAGTGAGAGAATAGAGAGAGACTCAAAACTCCATTAGATTGATTAATGAGAGAGTTTACAACACATATAGATTAGGGATACATCAATTCGTCCAGGTTCACTCTAGCTAGGATAGAAAGCATGTGTAGTCAAAGATGCTTGATTTAAACTAGCCAATAAGGTTCCTCACATGCTTGGGCATCTTGCTTTAGCTTTCCAGCTGGTGCCAGCCTGTCTAAAGCTCTCTAGCCTTGACCAGACCTTATCCAAACTCCTCCTTGCTTATTCAGACTCATCCTGGCGTGATTCACTCTTCACATAGATGCAAGGTAACTTCCCAAGTCTTTTAACTCAGTTACCACAGTAACAATAAAGTTACTGTGGTAAATCTCCAAGTTACTGCCTGCTCCAAATCCCTTCCTCTATCCATGTATCCACTCTCCATCTCCTCATCTCAACACTCCCCCTCAAGCTTGACCATGTAGAACAAGTCAAGCTTGGAAACCATGAAGACCTCCCTCATTAAAAACCTCACCAAGGAAAACCCAATGGGATAAAACCTTGATGAGGGAAAAAGAGTGGAGACTCCATGGTTAAGGGGCTCAGCTCCTAGGAGTAAGATCAATGAGTCCAAGTCTTGATAGTATGGACTCCATTGTCTTTACTCTCGCTGCCTTAGTAAACACATCTGCAAGCTGATCTTCACTTCTTGTATAACATGGCAATATCACTCCAAGTATAATCATCTGCCTCACCTTGTGACAATCAACTTCTATATGCTTCGTCCTCTCATGAAAGACTGAGTTAGAAGCAATGTGGATAGCTGCTTGATTGTCACAATGCATTGTCATAGGAGTACTCTGCTCAATCTCCAAATGCTTCAAGATCCCCTTGATCCACACCAACTCGTTTGTCAGCTTCAACATGGCTCTATACTCAGCTTCAGCACTTGAACAGGAGATAACCTTCTGCTTCTTACTCTTCCAAGTGACCAAGTTCCCTCCAATGAATGTACAATACCCAGTAGTTGATCTCCTGTCCACTCTATCTCCTGCCCAATCAGCATCACAATATCCAACCACTTCTGTACTGCCATTACAACCCATCCAAACTCCTTGACCAGACGTGCCACTCAAATACCTCAGTATCCTATCAACCATCTTCCAATGATGAACCTTTGGTGCCTGCATATGCTGGCTCACTTGATTCACTGCAAAGCATATATCAGGTCTTGTAATCGTCAAGTAGATCAGCTTTCCAACCATCCTCCTATACAGCTTAGCATCCTCAAACAACTGGTTCTCTTCAACCTCCCCCTCACGCAAGACCTTATACCCCTCCTCAAGAGGTGTCTTAGCTATCTTTCCTCCAAGCACATCAGCTTCCTTTAGCATATCCATTGCATACTTCCTTTGAGACATGAACAAACCCTCCTTTGATCTGCATATCTCAATCCCCAAGAAATACTTCATCTCTCCCAAGTCTTTGATATCAAATACTGACCTGAGAAACTCTTTAGTGGCTTTAATCCCAGCCTTATCACTCCCTGTGATAATCAAATCATCCACATACACTAGAATCACAATGATCCCTGATGGCCCGACCAGTGTGAAGAGTGTGTGATCTAGTTCAGACTTCCTGAACCCTCTCCCATTGAGTGTTGTACTCAGCTTCCTGTACCAGGCTCTAGGAGACTGCTTCAACCCATATATAGCTTTCTTCAATCTCAAAACATTTCCTGGCTTTACTAGATGCTCAAGACCAGGAGGAGGAAGCATATATACCTCATCTTCTAGCTCACCTTGCAGGAAAGCATTCTTCACATCCATCTGCCACAAATCCCACTCCAAGTTTGTTGCAATGGATAACACAATTCGAATTGTGTGAAGCTTGGCCACTGGTGCAAAAGTATCAATGTAATCTTCTCCATAAGTCTGTGTAAATCCTCTTGCAACCAGCCTGGTCTTGTGCCTATCTATCTCCCCATTTGCAAGATATTTAATGGTGAAGATCCATCTGCTTGAAACTGCCTTCTTCCCTCTAGGTAATTCACTCTCATACCAAGTGTCATTCCTGATCATTGCATCCCTTTCATCTCCTACTGAATCTCTCCAAACCTTGTGCTTCATAGCTTCTTCATAAGATCTTGGTATCTCATTCTCATCCAAGTTACACATAAACACCATGTGCTCTTCTGGAAACTCAGCAAAGGAACACATGGCTTGAGAGGGATGCTCCACAGCCTGGGCATTGTAGTACACTCTCGTGTTTACCCAGTTGGAAGGATCCCTCCTTATCCTTGTGCTCCTCCGCAAGGTCTCAACCTGTTCTTCAGCCTGAACATTCTCTTGTGCTTCCTCTCTTAAACCAGTAGGTTCTCCCTGCTCATTTCCAGCAGGTTCTCCCTGCTCATTTCCACCTGACTGAGCTCCACTCTCTACTTCCTGTGTCTCCTCCTGATCATGCTGACCTGAATCCTCTTGGTTATGCTCCTGCTCCCCTGATTCAGATCCATTCCCCCTCTCATGATCAAGAGGAGTTGTTCCTCCAGCTTCTCCAGCTTGATTAGTAGGTCCTGTTCTTCCTGGTTCCTGATCTTGGGATAATCCTATCCCTAGCCTCTCCAACAACACCCTCAATGTTGTTGCCTTCTCTGATGGAGCTCGGGACAGATCCTCTAGGTCTTCCCATTTCTTCTCCTCATAATACCCTTTAGACTCAACAAACTTCACTTCTCTAGATACCATAACCCTCCTAGTTATTGGATCATAACATTTGTAGCCTTTCTGAGTGATTGAGTACCCAATGAACATAGCTTTAGTACTCTTTGCTTCTAGCTTGTTCCTTCTTTCTCCGGGACTCATCACATAACATAAGCACCCAAAGACTCTCAAATGATCAATGTGTGGCTTGGTCTTGTTCAATACTTCAAAGGGAGACAGTTTCTTCAAGACACGGGTTGGCACTCTATTGATGAGATAGCAAGCAGTCTGAACAGCATCACTCCAAAACCTCTTAGGGACATTCATGTGGAACATGATTGATCTCGCAACCTCCATCAAATGTCTGTTCTTCCTCTCTGCCACCCCATTTTGTTGTGGTGTGTAAGGACAGCTAGTTTGTTGCACAATCCCATGCTTTGCAAGATGACTCTTGAAAGCATTACTAGTGTATTCTCCTCCATTATCAGACCTCAGAATCTTCACAGTGGCATTGTACTGATTAGTAACATATGCTTGGAAGTTCATGAAGGCTTCTAGGACTCTGTCTTTGGAGGGAATCATGGTGATCCATGTGTACTTTGACTTCTCATCAATGAAAGTCACAAAGTACTTATGGCTGTCTCTAGACATGCAGGGAGCTGTCCACACGTCTGAATGCACCAGATCAAAGCAATTCTCATATCTGGTTTCTGATGTTGGGAAGACAGTCCTACAGTGCTTTCCAAGTATACACGCTTCACACTCCAAGTGATTGAACGCCATACTTGGTAGAATCAGTTCAATTGCCTTGGCATGAGGATGTCCCAGCCTTGCATGCCATGTGAGATTATCACACCTATCCG
This sequence comes from Brassica napus, assembly GCF_020379485.1. Lineage (NCBI taxonomy): Eukaryota > Viridiplantae > Streptophyta > Magnoliopsida > Brassicales > Brassicaceae > Brassica > Brassica napus. The sequence goes on along the minus strand of NW_026016790.1, from coordinate 14,614 downwards.
TTGTGCTGCTTAAACACACAGACTCCACAGGACTAGGCGCCTCAGTTGTTTGGAGATGATAGAGCTGATGCTTGCTGTCTCCTCTGCCAATAACCCTTCCAGTCTTCAAATCCTGGAACTCAACTTCATTTGGTCTGAAAACCACTTGACAATCCAGATCAACTGTAGCCTTCTTAACTGAGATTAGATTGGATGTAAACTGAGGTAGGTAGAAGGCAGTAGAGTTCTTCTCAAACAGCTTGAGGTTTCCCACTCCTTCTATTGGGATCCTGGTACCATTGGCTATCATGACACTCCCTGTTGCTGCTTTAACCTCACTGATTAGTCTCTTGTCACTGATCATGTGGTGTGTTGCTCCAGAGTCAATGATGATGGGTTTAGATGTGGATGCTTTGGCAGGAGCACCCAGACTCCGGGTCGTAGCCAAAGCATACACATGCTTAACCAACTCATCCCATTCCTTCTTTGTCACACACTCATCTGCCCTCTTGGTATCCATTCCTCTCATATCCGCACTGTCTCCTACTGTTTCTCCCATGTAAGCTGAGTATGAACACTCTCCTATAACCATCTGCTGAAGTACATCCTTGATTCTCTTCAAGATTACACTCATCCTGCCACTTAAGTGCTCAGACTCGCTATCCTTTCTCCATACCCTTCTCTTCATTAACCACTCCTTAGAAAGTTTTCTCAACCTTCCCCTCTTACAGCTTGTACCTCCCTTCCATCTTTCTGGCTTCCTGTTCATTTCCCACACATCACAAGTATATTTAACAAGCTCACATACCTCTTCCATAAGGAAGCTGAAGATCACATCTTGCTTCCTCCTTTCTTGACTACATCTCGGATTTGATGTGTGTGTCTTCACCACATCTAGCTCTGACCACACTTCTCTCAGCCTTCCCACAAGCTGATAACACTCATCCTTTCCTTGTCTCAAGCCGCGGATCACCCCTCTGTCCTCAATGACTTCACAAGCTTGGACTTGCCTAAAGTTGCTTCAATCTCACTCTTTGTAGTGTTTCCTTGAACAACTTCATTTCCCAGCTTCAGACCTCTTGTCTGACCTTCTTCAGTAGCCATTTCCATGAAAGGTTTCCCCTTTCCATGACTACTCCATAACCCACAGCTTTCCAAAGCTCTTTTAGCCCACCTTGACCACTCGCCAAGCCTCTCCTCTTCAGTCTTCACAGTTGACTCAGGTCTGTGCTCCATTTCCATGTTGAGATGATTTGGATTCACCAGAACCTCTCACGCCACCAAGATAATGAAACCCAGGAGTTAAGAACACCAAGAACACTCAAGAACACTCAATAACTTTAAGGAAAAAGGAATCACACTCTCCCACTTTGCGCAACCTGGCTCTGATACCATATACACTTTTGTGTATTAGAGCATGATTCAACTAATCCAGGATAATCAGATGAAAAGATTAAAGAGATTAAGAGATTTTAGTGAGAGAATAGAGAGAGACTCAAAACTCCATTAGATTGATTAATGAGAGAGTTTACAACACATATAGATTAGGGATACATCAATTCGTCCAGGTTCACTCTAGCTAGGATAGAAAGCATGTGTAGTCAAAGATGCTTGATTTAAACTAGCCAATAAGGTTCCTCACATGCTTGGGCATCTTGCTTTAGCTTTCCAGCTGGTGCCAGCCTGTCTAAAGCTCTCTAGCCTTGACCAGACCTTATCCAAACTCCTCCTTGCTTATTCAGACTCATCCTGGCGTGATTCACTCTTCACATAGATGCAAGGTAACTTCCCAAGTCTTTTACCTCAGTTACCACAGTAACAATAAAGTTACTGTGGTAAATCTCCAAGTTACTGCCTGCTCCAAATCCCTTCCTCTATCCATGTATCCACTCTCCATCTCCTCATCTCAACACTGGTGATTCTCCACTACTTTATGTTTCAAAATCAAGCTTCTTACATCGCGATTCATCCTGGTTTGATTAGAATGACAAATAAGCTGTCATATTCCCAAACAGGAAAACTGGGATCACCTGATTTGAAAGTGGGATAGCTTCTTCATCCTAACTCCTATGAGATTTATTCAGCTTCCTGGTGATTCTCCACTACTTTATGTTTCAAAATCAAGCTTCTTACATCGCGATTCATCCTGGTTTGATTAGAATGAGAAATATAAGCTGTCATATTCCCAAACAGGAAAACTGGGATCACCTGATTTGAAAGTGGGATAGCTTCTTCATCCTAACTCCTGTGAGATTTATTCGACTTCCTGGTGATTCTCCACTACCTTATGTATCAAAATCAAGCTTCTTACATCGCGATTCATCCTGGTTTGATTAGAATGACAAAGAAGCTGTCATATTCCCAAACAGGAAAACTGGGATCACCTGATTTGAAAGTGGGATAGCTTCTTCATCCTAACTCCTATGAGATTTATTCGACTTCCTGGTGATTCTCCACTACTTTATGTATCAAAATCAAGCTTCTTACATCGCGATTCATCCTGGTTTGATTAGAATGACAAAGAAGCTGTCATATTCCCAAACAGGAAAACTGGGATCACCTGATTTGAAAGTGGGATAGCTTCTTCATCCTAACTCCTATGAGATTTATTCAGCTTCCTGGTGATTCTCCACTACTTTATGTTTCAAAATCAAGCTTCTTATATCGCGATTCATCCTGGTTTGATTAGAATGACAAAGAAGCTGTCATATTCCCAAACAGGAAAACTGGGATCACCTGATTTGAAAGTGGGATAGCTTCTTCATCCTAACTCCTATGAGATTTATTCAGCTTCCTGATGATTCTCCACTACTTTATGTATCAAAATCAAGCTTCTTACATCGCGATTCATCCTGGTTTGATTAGAATGACAAAGAAGCTGTCATATTCCCAAATAGGAAAACTGGGATCACCTGATTTGAAAGTGGGATAGCTTCTTCATCCTAACTCCTGTGAGATTTATTCGACTTCCTGGTGATTCTCCACTACTTTATGTATCAAAATCAAGCTTCTTACATCGCGATTCATCCTGGTTTGATTAGAATGACAAAGAAGCTGTCATATTCCCAAACAGGAAAACTGGGATCACCTGATTTGAAAGTGGGATAGCTTCTTTATCCTAACTCCTATGAGATTTATTCAGCTTCCTGGTGATTCTTGTTGAGATGAGAGAATAAATGGTTGATATATTGAGAGAGGAAGAGAGTTGGAGTAGACAGTAACTTTGGAGTTTTACTGTGGTAACTTTAGTTTAACCACAGTAACAACTTGGGAAGTTATCTGATGGCATGAGAAGGTAACTTAGTGAAGGGAAGAGAGTAAACTCGACCAAAGAGGATAAGGAAGGATAAGGGAGCCTTTGACAGCCTGTATGATGCTGGAAAGGAGAGGATGCTTTTCTACTAGTGCAAGCATGTGAGAAAGCACAGCCAAGTGATTCAAAAGGAGTTCCAGCCTGTCCTTTGACTACACATGCTTATACATTTCGAAATCCCTTGTTGCTCTCTCTTTATATACTTGTAAACCCTCATCAGTATTAATTAATGGAGTTTTGAGTCTCTCTCTCTAGTCTCTCTCTTGTTCTTAATCTCTAATCTCTTTAATTCTCAGATTAAACTTAATCACTCTTTAAATCACAAAATCTAATATGGTATCAGAGCCAGGTTCCTTTAAAAGGAGAGAGTGATTTCGTTTTCTAAATGTCCTTGAGTGTTCTTGAGTGTTCTTGAGAGTTCTTGAGAGTTTGTCAAGAGCTAGATCCTTTAAAAGTCAAGTTGGTGTCTGTTGGTGTTTCTTTTGGAGAGTCAGCCTCAAGGGAGTCCCTTTAGGTGTTTGACAAGGTCAGAAGAGGGGTCTAGTTTGTGGTTAAGCTTGGCGTGTGAGATTAGAAGCATTTGGGGAAGATCTAGGCTAAAGGTTGTTGCTTTAGGCTAAAGGTTGTTGCTTTAGGCTAAAGGAAATGGAGCTGCTTCAATCTGGTACAACAAGGCGTGAAGAGAAGAAAGAGAGAGGGAATGAGTGGGGGTGGTTCTCACAAATGAAAACAACTCTGAAAAGGTGTGGAGTTTGGAGAAACCATGAGAAGGAAGAGTCTTTGAAGGGTAAAGCTGCTGAGAAAGATCAGACAGCAAGAGAAACAAGTGGAGATTGCTTTAGTCTTGAAGAAAGTATACTGCTTGAGAAGATTGAAGATGTTTATGAGAACAAGATCAATCTTAGGAGAGTGTGTGAAGTCAAGAAGGTGATCAGTGAAGCTAAGCAAGGAAGAGAAGAGTTCAATAACCATGTGAGGAAGCTACAACACTTGTGGGTTGAACTACAAGGGTTAAGATCCCATGTGGATGGGGATGCTACACCAGAGCAAGAGATGGTCTTGAAGCTCTTGGCGAGCATGGAGTCATCATATGGGTGGCTGGTGGAGATGGTTCTAAGAGGGGAACAGCTTCCGGAAATGGAAGAGATCTGTGTGCTTATAAGAAGGGCGTATGAGATAATGAGAGATGATGAGAGGCTAACCATGAGTAGGAGTGAGAGCTCATGGAAGCCAAATGGGAGTAGGAGTGAGAGCTTCCAGAAGCTAACCATGAGTAGGAGTGAGGGCTCATGGAGGCTAACCGGGAGTAGGAGTGAGGGCTTCCGGAAGAGGAGGAGGTGCAGAATGCTATCCAAAGCTTATGTCAACATAGGAAAGGGTAGGAAGAGAGTTGTGGGAGAGTGTTCTTACTCAGCCTACATGGGGGAATCAGTAGAAGACAGTGGGGTGTTAAGAGAGCAGGAGAAAGGGAGTGGAGCTGATGATCGCATCACCAGGAAGGAATGGAGAGTGTTCATGGAACATGTACAAGCCTTAGCAGCAAGCAAGAAGCATGCTATACAATCCGGAGCTTCTAAACCCATGGTGATTGATTCTGGAGCAAGTCATCATATGATCAGTGATAGGAGGCTTATAAGTGAGATCAAGGCTGCAACAGGGAGTGTTAGGATAGCTAATGGTGCTATGATCCCAATAGAAGGAGTGGGAAAGCTCAGACTGTTTGAGAAGGACACGGCTGCCTTCTACATGCCTCAGTTCACTTCAAATCTATTATCTGTGAAGAAAGCTACCATTGATCTTGATTGTCAAGTAGTATTCAGACCTGATGAAGTTGAGTTTCAAGATTTGAAGACTGGGAGAGTCATTGGCAGAGGAGACAGCAAGAATCAGCTATACCACCTCGACTTGGCTAAGACCTCTAATCCCTTTGATTCTATTTGCTTGAGTAGTACTGCTGAGAAGATTGATAGTATTACTTGGCATGCTAGATTAGGACATCCTCATGCTCGTGCCATTGAATTGATAATCCCTAATATGTCATTCAATCACTTGGATTGTGAAGCATGCATATTAGGAAAGCATTGTAGGACTGTTTTCCCAACATCTAAGACTACTTATGAGCATTGCTTTGATCTAGTTCACTCGGATGTGTGGACCGCTCCATGCATGTCTAGAGACAGCCATAAATACTTTGTAACATTCATTGATGAGAAGTCTAAGTATACATGGCTCACATTGCTTCCATCTAAAGATAAGGTGCTAGAAGCGTTTATGAACTTCCAAGCATATGTATCTAATCAATACAATGCTACTGTGAAGGTACTGAGATCAGACAATGGAGGTGAATACATCAGCAATGCCTTCAAGAGTCATCTAGCCAAGCATGGGATTGTGCATCAGACCAGTTGTCCCTACACACCACAGCAGAATGGTGTAGCTGAGAGGAAGAATAGGCACTTGATGGAGGTTGCTAGGTCGATGATGTTTCATGCAAATGTCCCAAAACGTTTTTGGGGAGATGCTGTACAGACTGCTTGCTATCTCATCAACCGGATCCCAACCAAGATACTGAAGAATCTGTCTCCATTTGAGGTGCTGAATAAGAGCAAGCCTTTTATTGATCACCTACGGGTATTTGGGTGTGTATGCTATGTCATGAGTCCAGGAGAACAGAGAAACAAGCTGGAGGCAAAGAGCACTAAGGCTATGTTCATTGGATACTCTATCACTCAGAAGGGATACAAGTGCTATGATCCTGAAGCAAGGAGAGTGATGGTATCTAGAGAAGTGAAGTTTATTGAATCAAAAGGGTATTATGAAGAAAAGGAGTGGGAAAATCTGAAGGATTTGTCTCAAGCTCCATCTGATAGAGCAACAACACTGAGGGTGCTGTTGGAGAAGCTAGGGATAGGGTTATCCCAGGATCAGGAATCTGGAAGAAGAGAGTCTTCCAATCCGACTAGTGAAGCTGAAAGAACAACTCCTCTTGATCATGAGAGGGGGAATGGAACTGAATCTCATGAGCAAGTGCATAATCAAGATTCAGGCCAGCATAATCAAGAGGTGACACAGGAAGTAGAGAGTGGTGCTCAGTCTAGTGGAGATGGGCAAAGAGAGTCTAATGGCTCAGATGAGAGTGGTACTCAGTCTAGTGGAGATTGGGAAGTGGATCCTGATGGGTCAAATGAGAGTGGTGCTCAATCAAGTGAAGATGGGCAAGAGCCACAAGAAGAACAAGTTCAGGAGCTGAGGAGGAGCACAAGGGTGAAGAGAGATGCTTCCAACTGGGTAAACACGAGAGTGTACTACAATGCCCAGGCTGTGGAGCATCCTTCTCAAGCTATGTGTTCCTTTGCAGAGTTTCCAGACGAGCATATAGCCTTCACAGTAAGCTTGGATGAGAGCTATATTCCAAGGACATATGAAGAAGCTATGGCTTTAAAGGAGTGGAGAGATTCAGTTGCTGATGAGTCCGGAGCCATGATTAAGAATGAAACATGGTATGAGAGTGAGCTGCCTAAAGGGAAGAAGGCAGTGACTAGTAAATGGGTGTTCACAATCAAGTTTCATCCTGATGGAAGAATAGAGAGGCGCAAGTCTAGGTTGGTGGCAAGAGGATTTACTCAGACATATGGTGAGGACTATGTTGAGACCTTTGCTCCTGTGGCTAAACTTCATACTATCAGGATTGTATTATCTTTAGCTGTGAATCTTGAGTGGGATTTGTGGCAAATGGATGTGAAGAATGCATTCCTTCAAGGAGAGTTGGAAGATGAAGTATACATGCATCCACCACCAGGTCTTGAACATCTAGTAAAGAAGGGTAATGTGTTGAGGTTGAGGAAAGCTATCTATGGTCTCAAGCAGTCTCCAAGGGCGTGGTACAACAAATTGAGTACTACACTGAATGGGAGAGGGTTCAGAAAGTCAGAATTGGATCACACTCTCTTTACCCTAATCACCTCATCTGGTATTGTGGTATTACTTGTGTATGTGGATGATATCATCATCACAGGCAGTGATAAGGAAGGCATCAAGGCTACAAATAATGAGATCCTAGGACCCTTCTCTGGATGGTTTGGATAGATCCTTGCATAAACGAATCAAAGACTCAAGTTTATCAAGGCTGTGGATCGAATGGTGACACAAGAGGCTGCGGGAAGGCTCCTTGATACTCCTAGACTTAGATCGGATATGACACACCTTTCTAAAGCCCTTGGGCGTTGGATATTACACACCAACAGACTGGATACTACACACCAGACACTCTCTTAACTCGTGAAAGCAAGGGAGAAGAAAACACAAAGGTTTAAATGAAAGAAAACTTGATAGATGCTAGGGTTGCCGAGTTACACATATATATAGTGAAAGGCTTGGAACAGGCTCCAAGCATTTCGAAATTAAAGGAACAGGCTCCTCCAATTAATGTAGAAGTAAAGACACAACTTAGATAGAGTTTTCGAAAATGAAAGACATAAATACTTAGAAATAAAGATAGCATAAGGTTCTTCATGTGGTTTGGTCCGAGAGTATCAACTAGGTGATAAGATAGCAAGACTATGGCCTCGTTAAAAACCTATCATTGCAAAACCCAATGGGACAAAAACAATGATAGGAAAAGAGCACACATAGCTTGCTAGCCTAGATGATACTCAACTTGATGGTAAGATGGCTTGAATGGTGATAAGCGTATCTTGAAGTATCAAGCTTCCTCCAAGACATTCTTCTTGCTCCAAGGACTTCCTGATTAGTCCTCCAATAGCTTCTTTGAGTTTCCTAGCTCTGGCTCGAGTCATGGGACCTTTAGGAATGGTTAAGACCTCATCTTCTTCAGCTGGTTCATCTCTAAACTCGCCATCTCTATCTCCATCAGCTGGCTGGTCCATGATCATATCATCCCCTCCCTCTTGAAAAGGATTTGACCTCAAATCAGGTTCATCTGCAATAAAAGGGATCAAGTCAGTAACATTGAAGCTATTACTCACATCATACTTATCTTGGAGATCAATCTTGTAGGCATTGTTGCTGATCTTCCTTGTGATCTCAAAAGGTCCATCAATTCTTGGCATAAGCTTTGACTTCCTCTCATTAGGAAACCTCTCTTTTCTCAAATGAACCCAAACTTTATCACCCTCCTTAAAGACCATCTCACGCCTTCCTTTGTTGGCATGCTTGACATACTGCTTAGTTTTCTCTTCAATGTTGAGCCTAGCTTGCTCGTGAAGTTGTTTCACCATCTCTGCCTTCTTTTTGCCATCCAAACTGACCCTTTCACACTCAGGTAAAGGGATTAAATCCAAAGGAGAGGTGGGATTGAACCCATAAACAATTTCAAAGGGTGAAAACTTAGAAGCAGAATGCACAGCATGATTATATGCAAATTCACAATGTGGCAGATAATCTTCCCAAGATTTCAGATTCTTTTTAATGAATGCACGCAAGAGTGTTCCTAGAGTTCTATTAACTACTTCAGTCTGTCCATCAGTTTGCGGATGACAAGTAGTGGAGAACAACAACTTAGTGCCTAGCTTAGACCAAAGAGTTTTCCAAAAATAACTAAGAAACTTAGTATCCCTATCAGAAACTATGGTCCTAGGCATACCATGTAAACGCACAATCTCCTTAAAGAACAGGTTAGCTACATGCAATGCATCATCAGTTTTATGACATGCTATGAAATGTGCCATTTTTGAGAACCTGTCAACAACAACAAAGATAGAATCCTTCCCAGTCCTAGTTCTAGGCAATCCAACAATGAAATCCATAGATATGTCATTCCAAGGATGATAAGGAATAGGGAGAGGAGTATACAAACCGTGAGACTGAACCTTAGACTTAGCTTGCTTGCAAGTTGCACATCTCTCACATAGTTTCTCCACATCACTTTTCATCCGAGGCCAAAAGAAATGATCCTGCAAGGTTTTAAGAGTCTTTGCAATACCAAAGTGACCCATGAGACTTCCTCCATGTGATTCCCTAACAAACAAATCTCTCAAAGAGCAATTAGGCACACACAGTCTATTATCATAAAAGAGGAATCCATCATGTCTAAAATAATGTCCAGCAGCAAATTTCTCACAAGAGTTATAAGCTTCTTTAAAATCTGGATCAGATTCATACATCTCTTTAATCTGCTCAAAACCTAACAACTTAGCATCAAGAGTGTTTAAGAGAACATACCTTCGAGATAGTGCATCAGCAACTATGTTTTCTTTACCTTGTTTGTACTTGATGACATAAGGAAATGTCTCAATGAACTCAACCCACCTTGCGTGTCTTTTGCTGAGCTTGTTCTGTCCTTTCAAGTACTTGAGAGACTCATGATCCGTGTGTATCACAAACTCCTTGGGCCACAAGTAATGCTGCCAAGTCTGCAAAGCTCTCACCAAGGCATACAATTCCTTATCATAAGTTGCATAGTTGAGAGTGGCGCCTCCAAGCTTCTCACTGAAATAAGCTATGGGTCTCTTCTCCTGCATAAGAACAGCACCAATTCCAATTCCTGAGGCATCACATTCAATTTCAAAAGTTTTATTGAAATCAGGAAGTATAAGAAGAGGGGCATTAGTAAGCTTCTCTTTTAGGCATTGAAAGGCAAGTTCTTGTGCTTCTCCCCATTTGAATCCAACTTCTTTCTTGATCACCTCAGTCAATGGGGCTGCTATGGTGCTAAAGTCTTTCACAAACCGTCGGTAGAAGCCAGCAAGGCCGTGAAAGCTCCTTACTTCACTTATAGTCTTTGGAATTGGCCATTCTTGAATTGCTCTCACCTTCTCCTGATCCACCTTTACTCCATCTGCACTCACAACAAAGCCTAGGAAGACCAAGTTATCCGTACAAAAAGTGCATTTCTTAAGGTTAGCAAACAGTTTTTCTTTTCTCAACACATCAAGAACAGACTTAAGATGATCTATATGCTCTCCTAGGTTCTTACTGTAAACAAGGATATCATCAAAGTATACTACCACAAACAAACCTATGAAAGATCTAAGCACATGATTCATCAATCTCATAAAAGTGCTAGGAGCATTGGTTAATCCAAAAGGCATGACTAACCACTCATACAACCCATGCTTAGTCTTAAAGGCTGTTTTCCACTCATCTCCCTCTTTCATTCTTATTTGATGATATCCACTCTTCAAATCTATCTTAGAAAAGACACTAGAACCATGCAACTCATCAAGCATATCATCTAATCTAGGAATAGGGTGGCGATACTTCACTGTTATGTTGTTGATTGCTCTACAATCAACACACATACGCCAGCTCCCATCTTTCTTTGGAACAAGGAGCACAGGCACAGCACATGGGCTCATACTTTCACGGATATGGCCTTTCTCCATCAGTTCCTCAACCTGCCTTTGTAGCTCCTTGGTTTCCACAGGATTAGTTCTGTATGCTGGTCTGTTGGGAAGAGTAGCTCCTGGTACAAAATCAATCTGATGCTCAATCCCTCGAATAGGTGGCAATCCTATGGGATTATCTTCTGGAAATACATCCTGGTATTCCTGTAAAAGAGCTGACATCTCACTCGGATACACCGGTGTACAATCAGTTAGAGACAAAAGAGATTCTTTAAAGATAAATAAGAGAACCGATTGATGAGAATAAAGAGATCTTTTGATTTCACTAGCTTTAGCATAGAAGTTGTGTTGCTTATCTGGTTTGAGATCAACCTCTTTCTTTTTCTGAAGCTGAAGCTGATCTTCATGCACTTCTTTAGGAGTTAGAGGTACCAAGACAGTTCGCTTGCCGTTGAACTCAAAAGAATGTTTGTTGGTGAAGCCATCATGGATGACACGCCTATCAAATTGCCAAGGCCTTCCCAGTAGTATGTGGCTGGCTTCCATGGGTATCACATCACAGAGAATGTCATCTTCATACCTCCCAATGGTCAAGGGTATAGAGACCTGAGTAGATACCCTCATCTCGCCCTCTTCATTAAGCCATTGCAGCCGGTAAGGTTTAGGATGCTTTTGAGCTTTCAAACCAAGCTTCTTCACCATTGTCTCGCTAGCAACATTAACACAGCTTCCACCGTCGATGATCAGGCTGCAGACCTTTCCTTGCACCAGACAACGTGTGTAGAACAAGTTCTCTCTTTGTTCTTGCTCCTCTGTTTTGTTTTGCAAACTGAGAGTTCTTCTTGCAACCAAAAGTCTACCTTGAACTGGTTCCTCCTCATGCTCAACTTCTGATAGTTCTTGATCAGTCCTTAGTTTCTCATCTTCAGATTCAAACTCTCCATTCTCCAGAAGAATCATAACTCTCTTGTTAGTACACTCATTAGCATAGTGCCCACGCCCTTGGCACTTAAAGCACTTCACATCTCTTGCACGCGAGCTTGTAGCTTCCACTTTACCCTTATCTTTGTTGTAGATGCTACTAGACTTGGATTCTTCTTTTGGCTGTGGCTTGCTCTCCTTTTGATAGCTCGGTTTATCTTCCTTAGAGGTCTGGTATCTATTGGAACCATAGCTGCCACGCGCATAACTTCTTCTCTTAACTTGCTGTTCCACCAAGATAGCTTTGTGTAGCATCTCCTCTATCTCCAAGTAGTGTTGCATCTCCACTCTATCTTGTATCTCACGGTTGAGTCCACCAAGAAATCGTGCCATGGTAGCTTCACTGTCCTCAGATACACAAGCTCTTAGCATAAGCAACTCCATCTCTTGAAAGTATTCCTCTACAGACTTTGATCCTTGTGTGAGCAGTCTCAGCTTTTGATGAAGATCACGGTGATAATGACTTGGTACAAACCTCTTGCGCATCACAGCTTTCATCTCTGCCCATGTTTCAATGGGGAATTCACCATTGCGCCTCTTGTTTGTGACCAACTGATCCCACCAGCTCAATGCATAATCATTGAACTCGGTAGCAGCTACTTGAATCTTCTTAGTCTCTGAGTAATGCTGACAGTTGAAAACGAGTTCGATCTTCTTCTCCCACTCAAGATAGGCATCTGGATCAGCTTTACCATGGAAAGGAGGGATCTTAAGCTTTAATCCTGATAGCTCATTGCGTCTATGCCTCCGGCCCTCATGATCACGTCGAGATCTTCTACTGCTACGTCTTGAACCGGAGCTATGGCTACTTCTCTCATAGAAGTTATCAGTCTCTTCTGATCCAGCATGCTCACGCTGACCTTGTCTGTTTCTTCTTTGCTCATGTCTTGAACCAGATGCTTGTCCTTGCCCATCATGCGGTCTCTGATCATACTTCTCTTCCAGTAACTTCACCATCGCTTCCATCACTTGTTTGGTGATTGCTTCTTGCAGCAATCTATTCCTTCGCACAAAGGTTTCATCATCCTCCTCAGACCCCATTGCTTCCTGATACACGAAAAACTTGAACCAGTAAGTAGTTCAAAAGAATTCAGAACTCAAGATTCAAATAAGGAAACAAAGTATTCAAACAAAGCGGCAAATGAAGATACTTGATCAACACGCGACGATTTGAATTCTATCTTTTCGAAATTGAAACAATAACAGATCAGATTCAACAGATGATGAAATGAGGTAATCAAATCCTGATCTATGATTCTAACAACAGATCGAGTCACACAATCACAAGAAACTTTCGGATCAAGCAAAACGATAACGTAATCGACAAGAATGTGAAAAGGTTTTGTTCAAAACTTGATCGAAATTCTTAGATCTATCAGTATGAGACACGAAACAATCAGATCTAGCAATCCTGATAATGAAACAAGCAGATCAAGTGAGAATAAACACACAAGAACCGATTGATCAAAAATATGAATCGACAAAGAGTAGATCTTAAGAAATCGCAAAAGAGAAATCGAAACTCCCCTTCCAGAGTGCTCTGATACCACTTAATGAGATCCTAGGACCCTTCTCTGGATGGTTTGGATAGATCCTTGCATAAACGAATCAAAGACTCAAGTTTATCAAGGCTGTGGATCGAATGGTGACACAAGAGGCTGCGGAAAGGCTCCTTGATACTCCTAGACTTAGATCGGATATGACACACCTTTCTAAAGCCCTTGGGCGTTGGATATTACACACCAACAGACTGGATACTACACACCAGACACTCTCTTAACTCGTGAAAGCAAGGGAGAAGAAAACACAAAGGTTTAAATGAAAGAAAACTTGATAGATGCTAGGGTTGCCGAGTTACACATATATATAGTGAAAGGCTTGGAACAGGCTCCAAGCATTTCGAAATTAAAGGAACAGGCTCCTCCAATTAATGTAGAAGTAAAGACACAACTTAGATAGAGTTTCGAAAATGAAATCCTTAGATACTTGAAATGTGTTGAACTTCATGTGATTCACAGCAAAACAAAAATGTCAGGTCTAGTTATCGTGAGAAAAATCATTTGCCAACCTAGTTTTCTAAAGAGTTTAGGATCTTGATGTATAAGGTTCTTGCTGTATCAATCTCCCCTTTCTCGTGGGACTTGTAGCCATTCCTCCATAGGGCATCCTTGCGGTCTTGCCTCCAAAGCACCTTCACCTTTAAAAAGACAAGTGTATACTTCCTTTGGGACATGAACAACCTTCCTGGATCTACATATCTCAATTCAAGAAAGTAGTTCATTTCTTCCCAAGTCTTTATCTCAAACATGGATTTAAGAAAACTCCTTGGTTGCTATGATACCTTCCTTATCCACTCCTGTGATAATGATATCATACAAACATACCAGAAGTGCAATCATACCTGAGGGAGTCGTGAGTGTGAAGAGGTGTGTTGTAATCTAGTTCAGACTTCTTGAAGCCTCGGCCATTCAGGTAGTACTCAACTTGTTGTACCAAGCTCTTGGTGATTGCTTCAGCCCCATAGATGGCTATTCAGTCTCAACACTTCCACTCTTCACTAAGTTGTTCAAGGGCCTGGAGTGGATGCATATACACTTCATCTCAAGTTCACCTTGTAGAAAACGCATTCTTCACATCCATTGCCATAACCCCCATCCAAGATTCACAGCAAGCTCAGTACAATCCGGGTGTGTGGAGTTTAGCTACGGTGCAAAAGGTTCTATGTAATTCTCCATAAGTTTGAGTGTGAAACCTCTTGCAACTAGCCTTGACTTCTCCTCTCAACCTTTCCATCCGCTTTGTACTTGATTGTGAATATCCATCTACTAGTCACAGCCTTCTCCCTTTTGGTAACTCACTCTCATACCATGTATCATTCTTGATCATTGCTTCTGCCTCATCTCCAACTGATTCCTTCCATTCTTATCTTTCATTGCTTCTTCATAGCTTCTTGGGATGTGATTCTCATCCAATTACCATGAAAGCGCAATGTGCTTCTGGATATTGAGCAAAGGAGCACACGGTGAGAAGGAGCTCC
>NW_026016789.1:0-85913 GCF_020379485.1 Brassica napus | reverse complement strand
TACTCAAACATACATCTACCAAAATTTGTGAAAGTAGCTAATGCCGGCTGAGGAGAATGGACAAAATATGCCTTATGTCCCTATGCCTAACTCCAATCTTAATAATTAAGTATTCGATTTTATATATTTTATGTATTTTATATTATTATATTATTATTTTAATAATGTTATGTTGAAAGAGGTCCAAAAGTATACATATTTTTCATTAAAACTACAAAAAATTACTAAAATCTAAAAGAATCTAGAAAATAAAATTTCTAATGTTAAAAAAAAAATCTTTAAGATCCATGACAATGTGTAGCTGCTTTGTCTAGTACATTTTTGTCGTCTGAAAAATCAATAAACGATACACTAATAGATCTAGTTAGTGAGTATAGATCTATAGTTTTATGTTTGTATTAGATACTAAAATTATAGTTAGAGAGGTAGCAGCTACACATCAAGCTAAAGAAACCCATAAATCAGGAAGATGGATAATAAATGGACAGACCAAAATGAAAATAATGAGGCATATTACAAATAGGGCAAATAACTATATCGGTGCCAACTACCACGCATTTACTTCCTTCACTTTCATTAACACCTTGTGAAGGCTTCGTTTGTGAACTTGTGACCTTCTCTTCCTTTTTATCTCATCAAAATTATCAATAGCTATCTGTTGATTTGACTTATCTAGCAAATGGTCATTAGTGATCAGAATATTATTTCTTTATATGTTTACAAAATGTTAAGATATCGTAACCTAAAAGTCTTATATGATGGTATGTTTGAACAAACAACAATTTTAGTAAAAAGAAGTGGACTGACAATTTTCATTTAATGAAATTAGAGAGAAAAGTTATCAGAATTTTATAGGTTTCAGGAACCTTTTTTTTTGTATTGCATTATTTTAAAAGAAACTACATCATTGTCAATCCGTTGCATACTAGTATAAAGTAATAACCATCCAAATATGATTTTTATAATAACTGTGGTTATTTGTTTCAAATCAAACTAAAACATCTCATAGGTAAAAAACTAATATAGATTCGGATGGTAGATTTCATTTCACAAAAAGGCATTTGCTCTTGGTGTCGGAGTATCTTGTTAGGCAACGGCATTAATTATCAAGAGCCGACATACTACAAAGTATTTGCAAGCTTTATATTCATTCATACGTATTAGTATATGTCAATAGGTGGGTGGTTATTACATACACATGGACGATTTGTATATACTAGTATAAGAGACCCTCTCAAGTCATAACTCTCACTATCTCACATTTAATGAGTAAATAAAACTATACTCTTATTTACGTGTATACATATATGGTTATCATATTAAAGCCACCCATTAAATGTGATTAGTTGTTTGTTGATTGTTGCAATCACCTAAGAAAATCTTAGACCTACAAGATTAATCTCTTATCTTTATAACTCATTTTCCCAACCATTATAACAAAAAAAACTTATATCTCTCTCTCTCTCTTCTTCCATTTCACACACAAATGGAGTTGGACAGTGCGAGCAATGGCCGGCTTCTCGACCTCCTCCTCCACCGCCAGCACCGGCGATTGGTCGTGGAGCGTACTTGGCCTGGGAAGATTTAACGGTGGTTATACCTAACTTTAGTGGTGGTCCGACTCGAAGGTTGCTCGATGGACTAAACGGGTACGCTGAACCGGGTCGGATCATGGCCATTATGGGTCCTTCCGGATCCGGCAAGTCCACGCTTCTTGACTCTCTCGCAGGTTTGTTTTCCATTTTTTTTCTTGTAATTACTAATTAGTGAGATATATTTGATCAGAGATTAATAAACATGGTTACCAACTTACCTCAGAACTTACTATTCTATTACCATGATTGTGTTTTCTTTTGTGAGTTAGATATATATATATATATCACTTCTGTTTATTATTTTTGCTGTAACATGAGATGTGTTCTTTAAAAATCGCAAGAAACCTGTAGATCTTCGTGTATAAGATACATATAATATAATCTTAATTCGAATTTTAATTTAACGGTTATGAATTATCGCATATATATAGGTAGACTCGCAAGAAACGTGATTATGACCGGTAATCTTCTATTGAACGGAAAGAAGGCAAGACTAGACTACGGCCTCGTCGTAAGTATTATTATTATTTGATTATTAAAATTACTATACAAATTTAATTTGAAAGATTTTTTTCATTTTTTTAAAAAATTGTCTTGCTAAAATAATGAATAGGCTTATGTAACACAAGAGGATGTATTGATGGGAACACTAACGGTGAGGGAGACAATAACATACTCAGCTCATCTAAGACTTTCAAATGATTTGACAAAAGAGGAAGTCAACGGCATTGTTGAAGGAACAATCATTGAGCTTGGTCTTCAAGATTGTGCAGACAGAGTCATAGGTAGCTGGCAGTCTAGAGGAGTGAGTGGTGGCGAGAGGAGGAAACGCGTCAGCATTGCGTTAGAGATCTTAACCCGACCGCAGATACTGTTTCTTGACGAACCTACAAGCGGTTTGGACAGTGCTTCTGCTTTCTTTGTGATTCAAGCGCTTAGGAACATCGCTAGAGATGGCGGTAGAACCGTTGTTTCATCGATTCATCAGCCTAGCAGCGAAGTTTTCGCTCTCTTTGACGATCTTTTCTTGCTCTCTAGTGGCGAGACTGTTTACTTTGGTGAATCCAAGTTTGCTGTTGAGGTAAAGAACAAGATCTTTCTTGAGTTTCAAGAATCGCGTTTGTCTGATCGCTAACGCTAACGTTTAATTGCGTCTGCCAGTTCTTTGCTGAAGCAGGATTTCCTTGCCCGAAGAAACGGAACCCTTCTGATCATTTCTTGAGATGTATAAACTCAGATTTTGATACCGTTACAGCTACACTCAAAGGATCTCAGAGAATGCGGGTGAGAAATCTAAATCTTGAAACTTTGTGTCAAAGTCCTTTTTGTTTTGTTGATTCTACAAGTGACTTTAGTCTCGGTGCTCTAGTATGGTTTTTTTTAGGATTCGGAAAATCACCTTTAATAAAATTTCTAAAGGGAAAAGAATTATCGGTTTTTGAGTAGTATAAATACGAATCATAAGGGTTGCGGTTCACACACATCAATAAACCTTAAAAACAGACTTAATCGAGTATTGTTCTCAACGTTTTTATTTTTTTGGCTGTATTCGAGTTTAGTTTGTGGATTTTCTCAAGACTTTTACCATTAATGCAGGAGACACCAGCTACATCAGATCCTTTGATGAATCTAGCAACATCTGAGATCAAAGCTAGACTTGTTGAGAACTACCGTCGCTCAGTCTATGCTAAATCTGCTAAATCTCGGATCCGTGAATTAGCTAGCATTGTAAGCAAAAACAGTTGTTAGTCCCATTTGATTCAAGAATGTAGACAAGTGTTTTTTTAATACATTTTTGTGTTCCGTGTTCTATTTTTCTCTTTTTTTTTTGTAACAGGAAGGACATCATGAGATGGAAGTGAGAAAGGGAAGCGAAGCGAGCTGGTTTAAACAGCTAAGGACTTTGACAAAGAGATCGTTTGTGAACATGTGCCGCGATATTGGATACTACTGGTCAAGAATTGTGATCTACATTGTTGTATCCATCTGTGTTGGGACCATCTTTTACGATGTAGGACACAGCTACACATCGATCTTGGCTCGGGTTTCTTGTGGTGGATTCATTACTGGTTTCATGACTTTCATGTCCATTGGAGGGTTTCCTTCTTTCATTGAAGAGATGAAAGTGTTCTACAAAGAGAGACTGAGTGGTTACTACGGCGTTTCGGTTTATATTATATCCAATTACGTCTCATCTTTCCCGTTCTTGGTCGCGATTTCAGGCATCACGGGGAGTATTACTTACAACATGGTGAAGTTCCGTCCAGGGTTCTCTCACTGGGCTTTCTTCTGTCTCAACATATTCTTCTCTGTCTCGGTCATTGAGAGTCTCATGATGGTTGTCGCTTCTCTCGTTCCAAACTTTTTGATGGGTCTCATTACAGGAGCTGGCATCATTGTAAGCAAACACCTTACCTCTCTTTTGTTTGTTTGTTTCTTCTTTGCAAGCTCATAAAAGGTGTTCTTGATTCTACTTTTGGCAGGGAATCATCATGATGACTTCTGGATTCTTCCGTCTACTTCCAGATCTTCCAAAGATTTTCTGGCGATATCCAATTTCTTTCATGAGTTATGGTTCTTGGGCTATTCAGGTACTCTCTTTGCTTTATTCTCAAGAAACATTCAATGCAATTATTGAAGCCTTCAGCCTGTATATAAAATTAATCCAATATTGAAAAGAGTATGATCTACATGAGCTATGAACATTTCTTCTTATTGACAATTATATGAATATATGAATAAAAAGGATTTTATTAAGGAAGTTATACATATGTGTTGCTCAAAAAAAAAAATTAAGGAAGTTATACATATGTATATCTTTACTTCTATGAATATCGATAACGTCCCTAATAGATTTGAATCAATGCATATTAAAGTTATAAGTACGTAGAACAGTCTAGATTCACAGTTAAAACATTATACATGTCTTTCTTCTTCTTGTTTACTGTAGGGTGCATACAAGAACGATTTTCTTGGACTAGAGTTTGAGCCTATGTTTGCGGGAGAACCCAAGATGACAGGAGAGGAAGTAATACAGAAAATATTTGGAGTTAAAGTCACACATTCAAAGTGGTGGGACTTAGCAGCGATTGTGTTAATCCTTGTGTGTTACCGCATTCTCTTCTTCATAGTATTGAAGCTTAAAGAAAGAGCAGAGCCGGCTTTGAAGGCGTTACAAGCAAAGAGAACGATGAGGAGTCTTAACAAGAGACCTTCTTTCAGGAAAGTCCCGTCTCTATCTTCACTCTCTTCAAGGAGACACCAAGCTCTACATTCACTTTCTTCTCAAGAAGGTCTTACCTCTCCAATCCATTAAAGATTGTATCTATATATGTGTATACACTTTGTGGCTTCGATTTATTTTGCACATACAATAGTTTCAACATCATCAATTATGTATCAGCACCTGATGATTTATGATTCAGCATTGTTATTTTTCAGTATCATCATAATAATCTTAATTTTCTCTAATAAATAGACATGAGACATTTAGCTCAATATACACAAATTGATGCAATATTAAAAAACTATGAGTAGATTAGTCAGATTTTTTTTGTTTCGTTTTGAGTTGCTATATTACCTCTACCATTCCTCTTACACTCTTTTTACTCCTATTTGTTATCTAGGAAAAAGACATTTCATTCTTGTTCGTGAATGTCTAGAGGTTATGGGCTTTTAAGCCCATACATTCTCTAGGCCGAGGTCTGAACCATTTTAGTATAAATTAGTTCTCTTTAGAAGAGCAGATCCTCTTAACAGGAATTGAACCCATGACCCTTTAAAGACCTATTAGATGACTTAAAAGTTTTAACCAATTCTTCGTTGGTTAGGACATTTCATTCTCTGTCACTTAAATTAACTCTCCTTAAGATAGTAGACCCTCTTAACGATAATTGAATCAATTACCCTTTAGATACCTGCTAGATAACTTAAGAGTTTTTGTAAATAATTAAGAGTTTTTGTAAATAACTGAACAACCTGTCCATTATTGATGTGGAACATAGGTTTATATACAAGCCTAACATACGTGACCAGATCCTTAACTATAGGATCTTGTGTTTATCTATACAAATCTCATGTATACCTCTAATATATATCATCATTATCCAATACTCCCCCTCAATTTGGGAAGATGAAAATTTTGAACTCCCATCAAATACAACAGATTCTCAAATTGGACTTGACCAAGTGCCTTGGTTAGGAGATCGGCTATCTGCTCATTTGTTCTGACATGTATCGTAGAAAGAAAGCCTGCTTTTATTAAATCTCTAACTTGATGACAATCAGACTCTACGTGTTTCGTTCTTTCATGAAATATTGGATTAGTTGCAATGTAAATCGCTGATTTGCTATCACAATATAACCAAACTGGATCCTTTAGAGGTGACCCCAAATCATGCAAGAGACGTCTCAACCACTTGATCTCTCTTGACGCCTCTTCCATTGACCTATAGTCTGCTTCGGCCGAGGAGTGTGACACAACGTCTTGTTTCTGTGTTCTCCAGAAGATAGCTGAGTCTCCCACCATTGCTACATAAGCGCTCAATGATCGTCTCGACGTAGGACACGATGACCAATCTGCATCACAATACACTGATAGTCTCAAGTCAAGATTTGAAATGAGAAGAATGCCCTGACCCACCGTTCCTTTCAGGTACCGTACGACTCGGAGAGCTGAATCCCAATGAGCCTCTCTTGGCGTCTGCATAAACTGAGCCAAGATATAAACAGAGTATTATATGTCTGGCCGCATGATTTATAGATATATTAATTTCCCCACTAATCTTCTATACTGACCAGCATGTTGAATAAACGGACTCTTGTCCCTGCCAAGCTATGTTGTTGTTCCATTGGTGTTCCACACGGCTTTGCACCACGCAAGCCAACTTCCGCAATTAAGTCCAATGTATACTTCCTCTGCGTGATCATGAAACCCCCAGCTCCTCTTCCAACTTCAATACCCAAAAAATACTTAAGTTTCCCAAGGTCCTTCATATGAAAACACCTTCCGAGATATTCTTTAAACTTCACCAAGATCTACATGTCATTACCACACACCAACAAATCATCTATGTATATTAGAACTCGAATTTCAACATTTCCCTTCGTATACATGAACAATGAGTAATCTTCATACGAGTGTTTAAACCCATATTTTGTCAAAGCCTCTGTTAACTTCTCATACCAATATTTTGGAGCTTGCTTCAAACCATAGACATCCTTGGGTAGTCTACATACCTTCTTGGGATCAGAATGAGTAAAACCCTGTGGAAGTTTCATGTATACTTTTTCTTTGAGTTCTCCATGCAAGAATGCATTCTGTACATCCATCTGATGTATGATCCAGCCTTTGCCTGCTACCACACGCAATAAACTTCGAATGGTTGTCATCTTGGCCACTGGAGCAAACGCTTCAGTAAAGTTTACTCCTTCTACTTGTCTGTTTCCGAGTACAACTAGCATGTATTTATGTTTCTTGATCATCACATCTGCGCCATATTTGTACTTATATAACCACATGTTGCCTATGGCTTCCTTCCCCGGTCGTAGATCGACAATGCTGAATGTTTTGTTGAGTTCAAATGCATCCATTTCATCCTTCATCGAATCCCACCAAACTTTAAGTTGGACTGCTTTTTTATAACTCTTTGGTGCAACACCTTTGGTAACAGCCGCAAGAAACGCTTTGTGTGCTTCTAAAAATTTTTCATCAGACACAAAGTTCACTAATGGATATGGAGTTGAATGCGTACCTGAGACCTTCATCGAAGACTCTGGATCTGAGCTGGTGAGATCGTGATGGGGGTTGTCAATGCACACAACATTGTGACTGATGTAATCTCGTAGTTTAACTGACGGTGTCTTCTCTCTCAAGCCTCGTCCCAACTCTGGTTCTTTTGTTTCTTCACTGCTGATCGCAGGTTGATTAGCAATTATACCACCACTAGCTGTATCTGAATCATTAGTCTTTTTGATCGCTGCAACCTCTGAATCATTAGTCATGTTGATCTCTGCAACCTCATTTTTTTGAGTTGCTTCATTAGAACTTTCACCATCTACTTGACTATCTTCTTCTTCCGTAACAGCCACGCCTTGCTCTTTGGTGACTTGAACCACATCAATAGGATCATTCCGCTGTTTGCAGTATCTGAGGCAGAATCGATGATCCAATCATCATCTAATCCCCCAGTCAAATTGCTTCATCTACCTGAGTCGACACTGCTTCTTTATAAGGAAACACATCCTCCTTAAGCACTACATCCCTAGAGACAAGGAACTCATTTGTCTCAACATCATACACTCGCTATCCATCTTGCCAAATGGATAACCACAAAGATACATTTTCTGCTTCTAGGACCAAACTTATCTCTGCTTCTGTCCTTCCTATGGACATAGCACAACGAACCAAACACCCTTAACGTGTTATACAGTGGCTTCTTACCGAACAAGACTTCATACGGCGACTTTCCTTGAAGATTCTTTGATGGAGTCATATTAGTGACATGAGTTGCCGATGAGATTGGCTCGCCCCAAAACTTGACAAATAGCTGAGCTTGAAACAGCATTGCTCTTGCCACATTCAATATATAACGGTGCTTCAATTCTACTCTACCATTTTGTTGTGGTGTATAGACGCACGTTGTTTGATGTATGATCTCATTATCCGAAAATAATGTACTCAAACTCTTGAACTCCAAACCATTGTCACTACGCACCATCTGGACACTCTTACCAAATTGTTTCTCAGTATACTTACAGAACCTCTCTACCACCTTTCGGACTTCAGATTTTGCGACTAGCAAGTAGGTCCATACAGCCCTAGAGTAGTCATCTACTATCGCTAAAAAATAAACTGCACCAGATGATGAAAGCACTCGATAAGGACCCCATACATCTACATGTATCAACTCAAAACACTTTGTAGTTTTATTGCAACTTTCAAAAAACACATCTCTAGTTTGTTTAGCTCGAAAACAAATGTCACAAAGACTGGAGCAAACATTATTTCTAACACCAGAAACCATAAGAAAAACTGAAAAAGCCGGGTGTCCAAGTCTTTGATGCCACAACACCTGATCAACTTTGCACTGAGTCTTGTTGCCTTTCGCCATTGAGACATCCTTGAAGTAGTACACCCTATCACGCTCCTCATCCGCTCCAATCAAAATCTTCGAAGAATGGTCCTGCAACAAACATATAGCATCTGTGAATAAAGCAAAACAATTCATATGCTTTAATAACTTAGACACCAATATCAACGTGCAGTCCAGTTTTGGCACATAAAGCACGTCCTTGAGTGATATAGTTTCACTAAACACAAGATCACCCATGCTTGTTGAAGTTGTGATTCCTCCATCCACAAAGCCCACAAGACAAGGTGACATGTCTCGTATGTTCACCAGCTGAGAAAGTTTCCCAGTCATGTGATGTGACGCACATGTGTCTATAATAACATCACCAAGTATGTTACCTGAAAGCTTATCATTACCACCATTCAACTTCCCCTCTTGTATGATTTGCGTTATCTTACTCCATTGCTCAGGAGTCAGATCGTTTGAATTGGAGCCATATGAACTTGTTGCTGTTGCGACATGAGCGGTTCCACGCCCACCGCCTATGCCATAGCCTCGACCGATGCATCTGTTCCCACCGCGTCCATCACCACGTCCTCTTTGTTTATCAGTTATCCACTCTGGATAACCCACAAGTTTCCAACAAGAACTCTTCTCATGGCCTGGTTTCCCAGAATGATAACATACTCTATCTCTTGACTTGCTCCCTTCACTTTGCGCACTACCAAAGTTGGTTTCACGACTCTCACTTGGTTGAGATTCTTTTCTAGCAGTAAAGCCAATTGCCTCCTGGCTCGTCTCTCGTGCTTTAGACGATTTGAGTCTGGCTTCCTCCCTGATAACTTTTGCATACGTTTTACCAAAGTCAGGTAAGTCATCTGCTTCTATGATAGCTGTCACAACATTCCCAAACCTTGAATCATCCAGTCCCATAATGAACTGATGAACTCTTTCATCCTCGCGCTCCTTTTCATATGCTTAGCAGCATAGCACATACAAGCAGGCGGTGGTCTGTATGTCTGCAACTCCTCCCACATAACCGCCATGCGTCCATAGTAATCAAATCTCTTCTTGAGATTCTCCCATAATTTGTGAGCATCTGTAATGAATGTTACCGTAGACCTCAGTCTTGGTTCGATTGACGTCCGTATCCATCCCACAATCATGGAGTTAACACTCAACCATGCCTCCATGTCCTTGTGGTTCTCGTCTGGTTTCGGTAAACTCCCATCAACAAAACCTATCTTCTTCTTTGACCTCAGCGCATTCACCACCTCCGTCGCCCACTCGTTGTAATTGTCTCCTTTGAGCTGCACAGATGTGATCATGGCGCCCGGGTTGTCTGAAGAAAACAGAGAGTATGGAGACATCAC
Source organism: Brassica napus (assembly GCF_020379485.1). Classification (NCBI taxonomy): domain Eukaryota; kingdom Viridiplantae; phylum Streptophyta; class Magnoliopsida; order Brassicales; family Brassicaceae; genus Brassica; species Brassica napus. The sequence goes on along the minus strand of NW_026016789.1, from coordinate 75,872 downwards.
GACAGTGTTGTTTGGCTTAGCCACCACCTGTTTATCGTCGTCGCTCATGATGATGAAAAGAACTTGGAAAACTACGTTGGTTTCTAATCAGATCTTAGCTCTGATACCATGTGAATAACTAAACAACCTGTCCATTATTGATGTGGAAGATAGGTTTATATACAAGCCTAACATACGTGACTAGACCTTTAACTATAGGATTTTGTGTTTATCTATACAAATCTCATGTATATCTCTAATATATATCATCATTATCCAATAGTTTTCCACTGGGTGCAACATACGATATAAAAAAGACTACAAAATGAGAAATGGTGCCACAAACGATCTAAAGAAGAGGAGTAGATCGACATAGGTCTGGGGCTGGAAACGGAATTGATGGAGGTGATAGACCATGTATTTTACCTATTAGTAGCCATGGTATATAGGTGTTTTAATGTATATTTACTACGATATAGAGTCTATTTAGAGTAATTACAGGTTCAAGTACTTACTTGAGGAAAATGATGTATTGGAGAAATTTGGAGACTATTTCAGAGCTTTGCTGGAAACAGAGGAGGAGTCGATTATTATATCAGAATATCGACCGACGATTACCAAGCACAATCGATCGATGGAAAGCTCGTAGAATCGATCGACGGCGAAGCCACCCGCGAGTTAATGACAAAATTAGAAGATTGCAAGTTTCACAAAAGTTCCAATAATTACATTTTTAAGTTCCTTGCTGCATGTTAGGCTATATTATTAGGGTTTTGTATCATTTTAGAGGCAGACTTGCCTAGAGACCTCTTAGACCTAGTTTGGAGAGAAGAAAAAAACCACCATTGGAGGGAGAGAGAGAGCTTAGGATTGGAGAGATAGATCTGAACTGCAAAACAGAGAAGATCTTGAACTCCTTTGCTTTCATTTTCTTTATTGTTTTCTCTTGCTATTCATTTATTTAAGTATTATTCTGACCACCATAACTATGTTTCTTATGAATATGTCTGAGTAGTCTTACTGTTAGATTTAGATTTCTCATAAGGTTGATATATGTATTGCTAACTTAAACTGTTGCTAGGGTGTTTAAAATTTAGTTCTTCATCTAGTTGTTCTTAAAGCTAAGTTTAGGATTGATCACCATTTAACTTAGATCTTCGGATTAATTGAGAACAAGTCATTGCTTGACTCAATACCTGAACTAAACTAGTATGATCTAACTGACTAGATACACACGAGAATTGGTCTAGTAAGTTAGATAACACTAATCAAATCCGCTCGTAAAGCTTTCTGAAAGAAGCATCGATCGACGCGATGACCGTTGAGTCAATCGATATTTTGAAAGGTGTATCGATCGATATTCTTTACGAATCATCGATCGACATCTTCTCGTGATTAACATACGAAAGTTGAAATCTGAGATCTAGATTAGATAATCTAATTGATTTTACCTAAGTTTGAGTTTGAAAATAATTAATATCAATAAACCCCTAAAAACCCGAAAAGTTGTTTACTTATCACACCTGAGAATATACCTGAATCCAACTATTTCCCCAACTTTTAACAACCTCAAATCAAACCAACCGAGCAAGTGCCTTGCTCACCATTTCATTTACTGCTTAAAACCTATTAATCTAGCTTTGTTTCAAAGACTATAAATCTACTGTGTAATCCTTGAGTCTCTGTGGATTCGATCCCTAAGTACTACATCTGAACCTCTTATTTGAGAGAGTAATTCACTGCTTAGGATAATTTGAATGATATCAGGAGGTTAGAAATTCAGAATGGGTATTGATGAATGCAAAGGAGATGAGAGCAATGGGTTTCTACGGAGGATTTGAGTTCTCCATCGAATTGGGTGATTAGAAAACAAAATCTGTCTTATGAAACAAGAAAAAGAAGAAGATTCGATCCTAGTTAATGGGCCACCCGCACCAGCCTTTCTAGAAAACGGAATAGCCCTCAACCATAGCAATGTGGAAAAGGCTTAAAGAAAATAATTTTGCTACCTATGTCACCAACGTGCACTTATCTTTTCAGTCACACATCCGTTTAGTACTCTATGGTTAAAGCCAGTTTAAGATAGAGTAGTGGAAGGATTGGTGACCTATCAGAAAGTAATTCCCGATATCGTGCGAGTGAGGCTAGAGCACGAGGAAATGTCATCTAATGATTGTCGGATCAGTAAACCATGATTTCGAGCCTTGGAAATATTAACGCACTGCCCGTCGGACGGGATGGGGCCCACAGGCCAAGTGAGCAGGTGTGGATGGCCCATTACCCGTGGGTGGTCGGGACATTACACTTGTAGTATTAGAGCCGTACCCAAACGAGTGTGGAGTCATTGAGGGCTCACACTTACATGGGTAACAATCTTGGAGCGCAACAAGGGTGTTGCATTCTTTGAGAGGGAGTGAATTGTAACATCCCGGTTTGTGGTATATGAAAAGACTTAAAAGAATTGATTTCGCTATCTATATCACAAAACTGCACTTACCTTTTTTTGTCACACATCCGTTAGAACTCCAAAGTTAACGTAATAGTTCAACCCTAAAAAATCAAGTGATCCTTTGACTAATTTTGATTCTTGGGGTGTGAATTTTGGCAATCTATTTCCCACCAAAAACCTTCATATATATAGAACAAAAATTATGAATTAAATACTGCAAGTATATTTGTCAAATTTCAAGGATTTATAACCAAAGCTTTATATATGAATATATATATGTTTGCTCGTGTATATTCATGAGATGTGAGAGTCAAATAATTGACGTATATATATAAATATACCATCCAACGAAGAACTTAAAAGCTCGCTTTGCAGCAACCGTGTCGTGAATGCTATTTTCGTTTAATGGGGTGAACCATCTCCCGATCAAGGTCGTTCCTATCTTACCACCTTGTAGTTTCTGCAAACATTGATATTTTTGGATTATAAGATACATATACCACATACAAATAATTTTGGAAGCAAACATTTATGACATATTTGGTAAGTATATGAACCTGATATCTTTTTCTGTATAATGCTACAGCTATTGCATGAGCTAGAAGTTGGTTATGTCCAACTATATAAGGTTCGATTCCAGAATCTCCTCCAAATTCACAGCCAGTGCACCGTCCAGGCGGATACGATCCATCTCCATAACCTTTGCTTGCAAGAGAGTAAGGTTGGTTTAAAGTGATCCAAAATTTGACTCCGTCTCCAAACCTCTGGAATAGAAGCTCAGCATATTTTTTGTAGTCCTCCCTGTCCATGTATCATACATATTCGATATCATACATCCAAAAGTTGATTCATTACGAATAAACAAATAACCATGTTGAGTTTTACGCCATCATATATTCATATTCCCCTTGTTTAAATATGTAATGTCAAATACGTATAGCTTCACACACTATAAATACCGTCACATGTCTGAATGAGAATATATATGCTAATAACTGCTCATTCATTAATTCATATGCAATTTATTAATTTTATCTGACGGTTATATAATTAAATTAGGTATATTAGGCAATTTGGTTTATAATAAACTTTAAAAGTTTGTAAATTTAAGGGTTTCCCTTCGAAACACATTCTCTTTTAGCTTATTAATCTACTTGTTTTAGTAGCAACCAAGCAAATTAAGACTTGTATCATTTAAACGAATTCAATATTATATTAGGAAACTAAAACTCTACTTAAAGGATTTGGAGGACATATATGAACCTAGAATTATGATATATAAATAACTTTGACTATTCTATATAAACTTTTAGCACTTATCATTTTTTAACTAGCGATGGGATGATATAACTTAAACAGAAGTTAAACTAAAAAATATTACTAAACCGGTTCTTGATCTATAATATGTAAATGAATATTACAAATATTAATTTCTACGTACATGTTAAAACACCAACTTTGAAATTTAGTATGATTTGAACTGAAAAAAAATCCCAACTTGTACTTTTTAAAATGGAATGCAACACTCAATTTTTTTTTTTGGGGTCTAACACCCAAAACCAATTGATGCAAAACAGTTACATATTCTATAAAGGAGTATGTTTATACCTTTATTTGTTTATATTACTAGCTTCAAAGACCTTTATTTATTTCTGATGATTATATTGGTTATTAAGTCCCATTAATCATTACAACATTAATGGTATCCCTATAGCTATAACAGGTTACAGTGTAAATAGTACCGCTTTCCGGAGTTGGAAACATGTAGTTGACATTATCTATTTATACCTTAGCAATAAACTTAGAAAACCACTTTCCAGATTTTTTCTTTTTCTATCAGCAGGACTCGTGAAGTTAACCCAATGCATACCGAACCGCAGCGTATAACTCCACAAATTCATAATTTTCCATAAAAGAGTTTGCAAGGTATCGTGTTACATTTCACCCATTTGTATACTAAAGTATTTAGCTTAATACTCGAACCTTTACACACAAAAAATATCTCACACATAGACACGCGAATAACTCACTCAATTGCGCATTTGAGACATGAAAGATGGCTATAGTGGACCTGACTTCGTTCATTATCGTTTGTCAATATTTCAGTTGTCAGATTTCCATAATCAGAAAAATCTGATTAAAGCTTCGTGTTTCATATATAAGTTTCTAGGGAGTTTTGGATGATAGACAACACTTGATGGTGTCTTGAAACCACTTGTCTTCGTCCACAAGGAAAATCTTGCCATCTACCGTCTTTTTTGGAGCTTCACCTTTATTTACATATGGTTCCACAAACTACGGCCACCTAAAGCTCTCTTGACCATCTTAGACCACAAAAAGTAGTTTACCTCCTTAAGGGTGATTGGAACAACCATTTGCCTTGAGTTTTCCATTGTTAGATCCAGAAAATAGATAATGAAATAGGTTGAACGCGGAAGAGATGAAGAGAATAGGAGATTATTGCTCTGATACCATGTTAGAATATGAGATTAACTTAATAAAGAATGATGAAAACACTGAAGAACAATGAGGATGGTTGAGAGAATATGGAGAAGGGAGACTGGTAAACTTAATTCTCTTAATTTTTGCAATTGTGGATACAATAGTTAAAAAGCAGGTATGAATTTCGAGGCTAGGCAAAACGATTAGCCTTACAAAAGAAGCAAATATAAAAGTAAATTTCTGCTTTATTGGATACTATTCACTTGCTAGTTTCTTGACTTTAACAACATGAAACCATGAACGTTGGTCGGAGGGATGCAATACATACATTTTCATGACTAACTTTTTGTACATAACAAATTTTGTGTGTTATTTTGGTGTCTTTAATCTAGAATTGCAGAGAACTATACAAACAAAGCAAAATGATTCGACTTTGCCCATTAATTAGGCATTAAGTATAATACATCATTGGTTTTCCACTTTTGTTGTTCAAACAAGCCAGCGTGGTAATAATTAATAACGATATCAAATATTAGAGAACGTTGTAAACATTTGACAAGTAATTGTTGGCCAGAGTATATAGAAACAAGAAGAAGAAAGCCTACACATGTATAATTTTCACGTTATTTATGAATTGACCGAAAACCAAGGCCTGGTTATTACAACTGTATTAGCAACACATACACATCATCGAAGCTTTATTAATTAATTATAATAAAAATAAAACAAACAATACATAGAGTAGAGTAATTATTAGATTCAGTAGGTTGGATGCACATAATTTATTAAAATATATTGATTCTTCTTATTGTTTGATAATGAACTTAGAAAACCATTTTCCAGAAGCTTTTTCTCTTCGATCAGCAGGATTAGTGAAATTGACCCAATTCATACCAAAGCGGAGAGTGTAACCATTTCCGAACTCGTAGTTATCCATCAAAGACCATGCAAAATACCCTGATACGTTGCATCCATCACTGTAATATATTTGAAATAATGTTAACACTTATAATGCTCAAAAGTATGTTAAATAAATTAAGTAAGAATCATTAAAACTCACTCGATAGAACATTTGAGACATGAAAGATGGCTGCAATGATTTTGAATTCGTCCATTATCAGCAAGAGCATCTGGCAGCGTTAAGTTTCCGGTATCAAGATCAGCAACTCCTGAAAATTTAACACAAGATTTTAACAAGAGATATATAACGTTTTCATTGGTTAATCGTATATGTATTGTTATGAAGATATGTAAGTACCATTTTCAGTGATGTAGGTAAGTGGGTTTCCGTAATTGTTTTTGATATAGTTTAGAATCTGACGGATCCCTGGAGGGTAGTAGACGAAGCTAGGCGCCTGCACAAGAAGGGAACAAAAAAAAAAGAATTGAAATTTAAAAAATGCTACGATCTTTAAAAAAAATAATGATTCTAAATCAAAGTTGATGATAACCTGAACACCAATAGGTACTTTGTTGCGATAATCTGTAGGAAAGTAGAGAAAATTATATGAGTTTAACAAACCCACACACACACACATATACATATAAGAAACACAATATTTTTTACATACATCCAAGAGTAACTCTTGCATCGGTTATGACATTAGGTTGTGTGGAACGAGGTGCGGTGGTCGCATATTGAGTAACGTAATAGTTCAACCCTAGAAAATCAAGTGATCCTTTGACTAATTTTGATTCTTGGGGTGTGAATTTGGGCAATCTATTTCCCACCATCTGTCGCATTATCTTTGGATATCTTCCATAGACCAGTGGATCCAAAAACCTTCATATATATAGAACAAAAATTATGAATTAAATACTGCAAGTATATTTTTCAAATTTCAAGGATTTATAACCAAATCTTTATATAAAAATATATATGTTTGCTCGTGTATATTCATGAGATGTGAGAGTCAAATAATTGATGTATATATATAAATATACCATCCGACGAAGAAATCAAATGCTCGCTTTGCAGCAGCCGTGTCGCGAATGCTATTTTCGTTTAATGGGGTGAACCATCTCCCGATCAAGGTCGTTCCTATCTTACCACCTTGTAATTTCTGCATGCATTGATATTTTTGGATTATAAGATACATATACCACATACAAATAATTTTGGAAGCAAAAATTTATGACATATTTGGTAAGTATATGAACCTGATATCTTTTTCTGTATAATTCTACAACTTTTGCATGAGCTAGAAGTTGGTTATGTCCAACTATATAAGGTTCGGTTCCAGAATCTCCTCCAAATTCACAGCCAGTGCACCGACCAGGCGGATACGATCCATCTCCATAACCTTTGCTTGCAAGAGAGTAAGGTTGGTTTAAAGTGATCCAAAATTTGACTCTGTCTCCAAACCTCTGGAATAGAAGCTCGGCATAGTTTTTGTAGTCCTCCCTGTCCATGTATCATACATATTCGATAAAATATAGATCTGATGTGATGTACATAAATAACATAACCTAACACAAAGAAAAACAGGTGTAATATATAATTTATTTAATGCACTTACACTATACGCCGGCTCAAGAAACCTCCATACTCATCTTCTAGAGTTTGGGGAACATCCCAGTGAAAGATTGTTACGTACGGTTCTATGCCTTTATTAATTCACACATTTATTCATAAGACAATTAGAATTTGCTCATATATGTATTGCGAAGAATACAAATTTTTATAACATTTTTACCATTTGCTTTTAACTCATTGATGAGGTTATTGTAGTATTTGATCCCGTTTTCGTCAATCCCTCCTATCAATCTTCCCTCTAAAGGTAAGCATATACACAATCATCACATTAGTTAAAAAATATAATAATAATATAATAGCAATAATATCAATACTAACATTAATAAAATTATGTTCTTATCATATGCACTTACTTGGTAAGACCCTAGATCATGCTATTGAGAGCCGGTAGGCTTGAGCCTTCATTCTTTTCAGTAATTTGACATCCTCCTGTTAATCATATGAGAGTTCAAGAGTTAAATTACATTTCTGAAATGGAAAAACTACATGTATACACACATTCATCAATAATAGCTTCTCACCTTGTAAAGATCATACGAATCACAAGCAAGGTCTCCAGAACTGTGATCTGGAACTTTCTCTGTACATATACAGCAAACCGAAATTTGAGCATGAACTGGACATCTATGAGTGAAATCGTCCCATCCGTTGTTTGTACACTTAATTGCCCATACATGCTATTTAATTATACGGAGAATTTTTTTTTGAATGATTTTTATTACCTGGATATCTGTGAGTGTAATAATCCCATCCGTTAAGTGCTCTATGTGCTGCACCTTCAATCTGGTAAAAATATATATATATATAAATCATGCCGGCCGGGTTTTATATAGATAAAAGTAATCTTAATAGATCGCTATATATATCTTTTAAAATGGTCAGTAACAAAGAGATATGTACCTGGTAGGCGGAAGTAGCTGCACCAAAAGTGAAGTTCTTTGGAAAACTAGTTCGGTTGAATGTAAGGGGATTGTCGCAGTTGAATGGTTCTTTAGCCTTACAGGCCGGGGTGGCAACATTTTGGCTACTTGAAACCGCAAAGAGAATGACAAGAATGGCCAAAGAGAAGTGAGCTTTTGGAATTTCCATGGTTGAGAGCATTGTTATGGGTTGCTTTCTTTAGTTCTTAGTTGTTTTTATTTGTTTTTTGTTTATGGGTAATTTGATGATGATGACTAAATAGTGAACTTGGAAAGGTTTATATAGAAAAATTTGCGTGCATGAGAATTTGCATGGGGTCTGAAGTAAACTCGTTACGTACGAATATTTGCAATGATTTTAATCCTCCATGTTCTCCACCTCACGACTTGCTGTCTCTTTTTGAAGTAAAATTCACATAATATTAACGTAACAAATTTTCCAGATTTTATATACTGTTATCTAAGCAAGGATTGAGTTGTTAATACAAAGAAAGTTGATTCATTACGAATAAACAAATAACCATGTTGAGTTTTACGGCATCATATTCCTCTTGCTTAAATATGTAATGTCAAATACGTATATAGCTTCACACACTATAAATACCCTCACATGTCTGAATGAGAATATATATGCTAATAAATGCTCATTCATTAATTCATATGCAATTTATTAATTTCATCTGACGGTTATATAATTAAATTAGGCCTATTAGACAATCCTTAAAACCCAATCGATCAACTGAACAATTACTTGTTCACCACTGTTTATTTACTTGTTTAAAACTATTCAATCTAGCTTAACTAGATAACTAGATAGATCTATTGCGTGCCTTAGCTCCCCGTGAATTTGATCCCTAAATACTACAATTGAATCTCTTATTTGAGAGAGTACAAATCACATGTAGGATAATTTGAGTGATATCACTTTGAAAGTAACATATTCCGCGAATCGTTGATGTTTGCCACCTAAATCTTACTTTGGAAAAAAAACTACTCGGAACTTCCACGAAACAATCCCACGGAAACGAGATAAATTTCTGATTAAACATTGGTCGCGATAAATTAACCTCGTCAAGGCTCTTGTACAGCCGAACTCGACAACCTTCATAAAATTATGCTCGACAACATTTCACGAAACAGCCTTCGTAAAATTAAACTCAGCGACATTATACGAAACATATTTTGTTGAATTAACTCGATAACATTTTGCGAAACAACTTTCGTAATATTAAAACTCAACGACATTTTACGAAACAGCTTTTGTAGAATTAAACTCGATGACATTTCACGAAATAACCTTCGTAAAATTAAACTCGTCAATATTTTACGAAATAGCTTTTGTAAAGTCAAAACTCGATAAAACTTTGCAGAAAAACCTTCGTAAGATTAAAAGTTGACAATATTTTACGAAACATCATTCGTAAAGACAAACAAGAACATTCAAAAGGACTCTCAGAGAAGGAAAGAGATGGAGCGAGAGCTGGAAGGTAAACTCCACCTATCAGCCTTTGTACACGGTCTCACCGTCCTCTCTCTTTTGCTTCATCGACCGTGACCTCTCACAAAATATTCAAAGTCCAAGGAGTCTTCCTGATCGTGCAACGAATCTTCCTAATCACCCTTGGCATCTCCTGTTCACCTTGGCTACCTGTAAACGCCAAAAGACTTTCGACAAGATGCCTATTCCTTTTCGTAAAGCCAATGATACGAATACCTAGATCTAAAAAATACGGATCGCCGAACCAAAACTGCAACACAGGCTTCAGCCTAAACGCGGCCAGGAGAGTAAAGAAATCCAGGAAGAATCGATATCCTTACAATCCGTAAGTGGTGGACAGACACGAGAAGAGGAATGTATAATGAGTAAGCCAAACGGAGAAGAGGCAAATCCAAATCTTCGAGAAAGCTAAGGTATGTACGACTTGGAATTTCCCAAAATCAGACTTGGAAACAAATAATACCAATAAACTTACTAAGTTTCGTTTATATGTCGCGTTAGATTAATTTAATATATTATAATTATAACACGTATGATATCTTTGGTACATATTTCCATATTTAAATAAGTAAAGGTATGATTAGAACATAATTCTAAAAATATATCTTCATGAAGAATTATATATTATATTCTATTAAATATTCTGCTTGAGACAGTTTTTAAAATAATATTTTTTATAGAATATGCAACTTAATGTTTTAATATATGTTAATTTTATTTTAAATAGCTAATTTATAGTTTGTTCTAATGAAATAATATTATATTGACTATTACATGATTTTTATATTTATCAAAATATGAATCTGTAGCTATAAGAAAAACGAAATTATCTATATCCTGAAGTTTCTTCAAATATTCTGAATCTATAGATATGTTTTTGTTAGAATCCTAATTTTAATAAGTAATATATTATATTTAATATAAAATTAAATAAACATACAAATGTCAAATGTCTTGAAAATGTTTACGGGATCTCTGATATTATATTTTAAAATATCTTAAAATTAATCTTATATTGTTGATTAATTGTGTAGATAACTAAACTATACCTAATAGTTAATATTTTTTGATGAAAAGAAATTTATTAAAATCCAAAAATAATTTTATATTATATCCAAGTAATATAATAAAATCTTTTCAGATTTACTATTTTCTAAATTTGACATAAATGCTAAATATATATCACAAATCATATATGGTTTTTCTTTTAAATTTTTATTTTTCCATAACTATAAGAAGCATGTGTTAATATGACTAATAAAATGTAATAAAATTTAATGATATTCTTACATTATTAACCAATAAAAAGTTCTCTATCGATTTGTTACTAACCAATTCAATTTATCAGAATTTTATAAATTTTAAATACATGCAAAATTTACTTATCACAAATAATATTTAAATAATATCGTTCCGTGATATCCCGGAAAGTCATCTTTTATATATATATCGTGTGTGAAGCTATATATACCTGCACATGTCTGAAACTCTGAAATGAGAACATATATATGTTAATTAATTAATGAGAACATGCGCAATTTGGTTTATAATAATTTTTGGTTAACGGTTTTCATTCGAAACACATTCTCTTTTAGCTTATTTTTCAATTTACTCATCTGTACAGATATATGGTTCTCTAGCTAAGGACATCTCCAAAAGACACTCTATAACTTCAAAAAAAAGAAGTTTTTTGCTCTCCAAAAAGGAACTTCAAAACTACAAATTTGAAGTTTTGAGGATTGAAACTCTATATATGAAGTTTCACTACTCAAAACTTCAAATTTGAAGTTTCATATTTTATTTTCATTTTGGTCCCTACAATACACATCACATTTATGATTCATAAATATTTTCTTGTTTATTGTTTTAATCCTTCAAAAAATTATATCTCAGAAATATTTTAAATTTTGTTTAAAGAACTTAAGTTTTACACATAAAATCAAATAAAAACTTTAAAATATGATTTAAAATATTTTAAACTTGATTTAGACAACAATAATATACAAAAGAAACATAACAAAAAAAACTTTTAAAAATTACATGAAGCCATAACTATTACACAAATTTAAATATTACAATAACACTAATAGTCAGGTAAGTTTGATTCGAAACTTACACAATTCCCACTGTCAACAGTTTCTTTTTCTTAACATTTAGACCAAAAAAAAAAAAAGTTTGATTCGAAACTTTCAAAATTTTCAAATATTGTCCAATTCTTTTGTAACTAAAGATGGTTGTTATTGTTGTTGTTGTTTTTGATGTTTTGTTTTGTACAATTCTCTCTTTTTCATATCAAATATATTCACGATTAATAGTATCATCGATAAAAATTAGTATTTTAGCAATATTTTATGTTTCTCTTTTACTTTCTTGTTCTAGTCTAATGTATTTACAAATATTAATACCACATGGTTTCAATAACTTTTTAACTCTTAATCTACAAAGTAAAAATGAAGAGAGCTATTTTTAATTCAAAATGGACTAGTAGATCATATATGCATTACGAAAGTCATTTTATGGAATAGTATGTTATTTTGTTTGAAGTTTAATATTAACTAAGGTATTTTATTTAAAAATTTATATTTTAATATAATATTTATTAATTAATTTTGTTGTAATGTTTTTATATATGTGCTAGTCATTTATAAAATTTATATGAATTCAAATTAGTTATGACAAATATAAGGACCATATTATGTGTTCAAATATAAAAAAATAAGGACCATATTATAAAATACAAATAGTTTTGAAGTTGAGTTTGAAGTTTTGCTTTTGGAGAAGAACAATTTTAAACTTCAAATATATAGTTTTGGAAACTTTAAAATAAAGTTTCTTTTTGGAGATGCTTTAAGCAAATTAAGACTTGTTTCATTCTAAGTTTAAACGCATTCAATATGATATCAAGAATCTTGGCAAAAACAAAATTAGGGCTTACTGAAAAAATGACTCAAAATTCAAAGTCAAATACAAATTAACCCATGATTTTATTACTTTGGGCTCGAACTCGCGCATTCCAACACAACTAAAAGCATTTTAACCACCAGATTAAAATAAGTTTCTTGTTATTATTATTTTTATGAGTAAGAACAATTTTGAGAAAATTATATACACTAGAAATTAAGTATGAAAAAATGTATGTTTATTGATTATGTGAGAAGATACAAGAGCATTGAGACAATATGTTTGCTATCAAAGAATTCGGATCCCCACCCCCCCCCCCTTCTTTGTTCTTGGTTCTTCTTCTATAGATAGACAGAGGTGGATCGTAAGGATACTATGATCTCTGACGAGTATCAGGTGCTTTTATGATTGTCTTTAATATCTTGTCCTATGTTATGTTCAGGACTGAATACGACAGCTCGGCATGGATCATCTTCCTAGCTCGGTATAAGCCATGATAATCCTCGTAGGCCTAATATCTTCTCTTGTGCCTTAGAGACATTAGACCGGATTCTTGGATAGGGTCTGGAATGGGCTGAGACTCGCCTCTGACAATAGCCAAATGATTTTTTTTTAAATTAACTAGTATTTTATCAAGTAAATAAGTAGGTAACAACGTGGAATAGAGAAGAGATACAAAATAGAGAAGTTCTTAGGTTTACCTGACCAATGATATCTTGCCAACTCATCTTCAGTATTTAGAAAATAAAAGGTTAAAAAATTAGAAATATATTTATCTACAGAAAAAAAAGGAAAAAAAAAACCTAACGCCGCTGACTTCTTCTTCATCAAAAAAATACGAAGAAAAATTGAGTTTTAGCTTTTAGGATTTCTTAAGCACTATATGGCTAACCTTGAGAAGAAGAAAGACAAGGAAAAGGTAAGTTTTCAGTTTGATGTTCTGGCTTGTTTCCTCCCTGGTTGCTCATACTAAGTTTTGTGTTTCTGAAAATTCATCTATTTTAAGAGTTTTTGTTTTGTTTTGGCTTCTCTGTTATTCAAGAAAAAATTGTTATCTACACTAGAGAGCCACTACTTTAGAGACAGGCTCTAGTGAATTCAACAAGATGGGATATAGTCAAATTAATTTTGTCATGTTGATGAATTAGGTCAAAGCAAAGATTATGCGGTGAACATGCGATGTTAGAATGCTGGACAGTGACTGCTATGATGAATTAACTTTTTTTCTTTTGTCACGTTGTTTATATGAACACTTATAATATAATTATATACCTAGTGACTTCAACAAGACGAGGTGTTGAGGACATAATACTAACTGTTTTTTAGTTTAGCTGCATTGACATGCAAAGGAATAATCTGTTATTATTGAGAACCTGACTCTTTTTTTTTTAAAACTAAAACAGGCATCCAGCGAAGAAGAGGACGATGTTTCAGTCAGTGAAGACGACGTTTCACTAAGTGAATTTGAGGAAGAATACGAAATAGCCACCAAAGAGGTTCAACTTAAAACAGAAGATGCTGATGCTTTAGAAGCAAACAATGAGAAGAAAGATGAACTTTGTATAGGAATGGAGTTTCTCCACTTCATACCCGTTTTCTGGCAGAGACTGCATAAAAGATGTTTTGGACAAGCATGTTTAGAGTATTTCTACTTAATTTTTTTTTTATAAAGATTGTTTACCCCAATACTCAGTACAAATATTTCATTTACTTTGGTTACTACCTCATCTTGTAGAATTTTGAGTGATCAATGCAACATATTTTTAGTCTTCTGTTTATGGCAAACCGTTTGTTTAGACCATGAGATGAAGAAACATGACAGTCTAAACTGAATCCTGAGTCTGGAGATGAAGAAACATAAAATTCTAAACTGAAACCTGAGTCTGAGATGGAGAAACATTGAGCCCTTTGCACTCACATTTTTTGTTCCAGATTTATAATCAATCACTACGTAGCAGCATTAAGACATATAAGGTATCAACCATGGTGGCAATGAACTCTAGAGTTTTTTGGAAGCCAGCAAAAGAGAAGTCAAGACCTGACTGCTCATTCATTAATTCATATGCAATTTATTAATTTTATCTGATGGTTATATAATTAAATTAGGTATATTAGGCAATTTGGTTTATAATAAACTTTAAAAGTTTGTAAATTTAAGGGTTTCCCTTCGAAACACATTCTCTTTTAGCTTATTATTTAATCTACTTGTTTTAGTAGCAACCAAGCAAATTAAGACTTGTATCATTTAAACGAATTCAATATTATATTAGGAAACTAAAACTCTACTTAAAGGATTTGGAGGATATATATGAACCTAGAATTATGATATATAAATAACTTTGACTATTTTATATAAAATTTTAGGACTTACCATTCCTTAAATAGCGATGAGATGATATAACTTAAACATAAGTTAAATAAAAAAATATTACTAAACCGATTCTTGATCTATAATATGTAAATGAATATTTAAAATATTAATTTATACGTATATGTTAAAACACCAACTTTGAAATTTAGTATGATTTGAACTGAAAAAAAAATTCCAACTTGTACTTTTTGAAATGGAATGCAACACTCAAATTTTTTTATTTTTTTGGTCTAACACCCAAAACCAATTGATGCAAAACTGTTACATATTCTATAAAGGAGTATGTGTATACCTTTATTTGTTTATATTACTAGCTTCAAAGACCTTTATTTATTTTTGATGATTATATTGGGTATTAAGTCCCATTAATCATTACAACATTAATGGCATCCTTATAGCTATAACAGGTTACAGTGTAAATAGTACCGCTTTCCAGAGTTGGAAACATGTAGTTGACATTATCTATTTATACCCTAGCAATAAACTTAGAAAACCACTTTCCAGAATTTTTCTTTTTCTATCAGCAGGACTCGTGAAGTTAACCCAATGCATACCGAACCGCAGCGTATAACTCCACAAATTCATAATTTTCCATAAAAGAGTTTGCAAGGTATCGTGTTACATTTCACCCATTTGTATACTAAAGTATTTAGCTTAATACTCGAACCTTTACACACAAAAAAATATCTCACACATAGACACGCGAATAACTCACTCAATTGCGCATTTGAGACATGAAAGATGGCTATAGTGGACCTGACTTCGTTCATTATCGTCTATCAATATTTCAGTTGTCAGATTTCCATAATCAGAAAAATCTGATTAAAGCTTCTTGCTTCATATATAAGTTTCTAGGGAGTTTTGGATGATAGACAACACTTGATGGTGTTTTAAAACCACTTGTCTTCGTCCACAAGGAAAATCTTGCCATCTACCGTATTTTTTGGAGCTTCACCTTTATTTACATATGGTTCCACAAACTACGGCCACCTAAAGCTCTCTTGGCCATCTTAGACCACAAAGAGTAGTTTACCTCCTTAAGGGTGATTGGAACAACCATTTGCCTTGAGTTTTCCATGGTTAGATCCAGAAAATAGATAATGAAATAGGTTGAACGCGGAAGAGATGAAGAGAATAGGAGATTATTGTTCTGATACCATGTTAGAATATGAAATTAACTTAATGAAGAATGATGAAAACACTGAAGAAGAATGAGGATGGTTGAGAGAATATGGAGAAGAGAGACTGGTAAACTTAATTCTCTTAATTTTTGCAATTGCGGATACAATAGTTAAAAAGCAGGTATGAATTTCGAGGCTAGGCAAAACGATTAGCCTTACAAAAGAAGCAAATATAAAAGTAAATTTCTGCTTTACTGGATACTATTCACTTGCTAGTTTCTTGACTTTAACAACATGAAACCATGAACGTTGGTCGGAGGGATGCAATACATACATTTTCATGACTAACTTTTTGTACATAACAAATTTTTTGAGTTATTTTGGTGTCTTTAATCTAGAATTGCAGAGAACTATACAAACAAAGCAAAATGATTCGACTTTGCCCATTAATTAGGCATTAAGTATAATACATCATTGGTTTTCCACTTTTGTTGTTCAAACAAGCCAGCGTGGTAATATTTAATAACGATATCAAATATTAGAGAACGTTGTAAACTTTTGACAAGTAATTGTTGGTCAGAGTATATAGAAACAAGAAGAAGAAAGCCTACACATGTATAAATTTCACGTTATTTATGAATTGACCGAAAACCAAGGCCTGGTTATTACAACTGTATTAGCAACACATACACATCATCGAAGCTTTATTAATTAATTATAATAAAAATAAAACAAACAATACATAGAGTAGAGTAATTATTAGATTCAGTAGGTTGGATGCACATAATTTATTAAAATATATTGATTCTTCTTATTGTTTGATAATGAACTTAGAAAACCATTTTCCAGAAGCTTTTTCTCTTCGATCAGCAGGATTAGTGAAATTGACCCAATTCATACCAAAGCGGAGAGTGTAACCATTTCCGAACTCGTAGTTATCCATCAAAGACCATGCAAAATACCCTGCTACGTTGCATCCATCACTGTAATATATTTGAAATAATGTTAACACTTATAATGCTCAAAAGTATGTTAAATAAATTAAGTAAGAATCATTAAAACTCAGTCGATAGAACATTTGAGACATGAAAGATGGCTGCAATGATTTTGAATTCGTCCATTATCAGCAAGAGCATCTGGCAGCGTTAAGTTTCCGGTATCAAGATCAGCAACTCCTGAAAATTTAACACAAGATTTTAACAAGAGATATATAACGTTTTCATTGGTTAATCGTATATGTATTGGTATGAAGATATGTAAGTACCATTTTCAGTGATGTAGGTAAGTGGGTTTCCGTAATTGTTTTTGATATAGTTTAGAATCTGACGGATCCCTGGAGGGTAGTAGACGAAGCTAGGCGCCTGCACAAGAAGGGAACAAAAAAAAAAGAATTGAAATTTAAAAAAAGCTACGATCTTTAAAAAAAAATAATGATTCTAAATCAAAGTCGATGATAACCTGAACACCAATAGGTACTTTGTTGCGATAATCTGTAGGAAAGTAGAGAAAATTATATGAGTTTAACAAACCCACACACACACACATATACATATAAGAAACACAATATTTTTTACATACATCCAAGAGTAACTCTTGCATCGGTTATGACATTAGGTTGTGTGGAACGAGGTGCGGTGGTCGCATATTGAGTAACGTAATAGTTCAACCCTAGAAAATCAAGTGATCCTTTGACTAATTTTGATTCTTGGGGTGTGAATTTGGGCAATCTATTTCCCACCATCTGTCGCATTATCTTTGGATATCTTCCATAGACCAGTGGATCCAAAAACCTTCATATATATAGAACAAAAGTTATGAATTAAATACTTCAAGTATATTTTTCAAATTTCAAGGATTTATAACCAAAGCTTTATATATAAATATATATGTTTGCTCGTGTATATTCATGAGATGTGAGAGTCAAATAATTGACGTATATATATAAATATACCATCCGACGAAGAAATCAAATGCTCGCTTTGCAGCAGCCGTGTCGCGAATGCTATTTTCGTTTAATGGGGTGAACCATCTCCCGATCAAGGTCGTTCCTATCTTACCACCTTGTAATTTCTGCATGCATTGATATTTTTGGATTATAAGATACATATACCACATACAAATAATTTTGGAAGCAAAAATTTATGACATATTTGGTAAGTATATGAACCTGATATATTTTTCTGTATAATTCTACAACTTTTGCATGAGCTAGAAGTTGGTTATGTCCAACTATATAAGGTTCGGTTCCAGAATCTCCTCCAAATTCACAGCCAGTACACCGACCAGGCGGATACGATCCATCTCCATAACCTTTGCTTGCAAGAGAGTAAGGTTGGTTTAAAGTGATCCAAAATTTGACTCTGTCTCCAAACCGCTGGAATAGAAGCTCGGCATAGTTTTTGTAGTCCTCCCTGTCCATGTATCATACATATTCGATAAAATATAGATCAGATGTGATGTACATAAATAACATAACCTAACACAAAGAAAAACAGGTGTAATATATAATTTATTTAATGCACTTACACTATACGCCGGCTCAAGAAACCTCCATACTCATCTTCTAGAGTTTGGGGAACATCCCAGTGAAAGATTGTTACGTACGGTTCTATGCCTTTATTAATTCACACATTTATTCATAAGACAATTAGAATTTGCTCATATATGTATTGTGAAGAATACAAATTTGTATAACATTTTTACCATTTGCTTTTAACTCATTGATGAGGTTATTGTAGTATTTGATCCCGTTTTCGTCAATCCCTCCTATCAATCTTCCCTCTAAAGGTAAGCATATACACAATCATCACATTAGTTAAAAAAATATAATAATAATATAATAGCAATAATATCAATACTAACATTAATAAAATTATGTTCTTATCATATGCACTTACTTGGTAAGACCCTAGACCATGCTATTGAGAGCCGGTAGGCTTGAGCCTTCATTCTTTTCAGTAATTTGACATCCTCCTGTTAATCATATGAGAGTTCAAGAGTTAAATTACATTTCTGAAATGGAAAAACTACATGTATACACACATTCATCAATAATAGCTTCTCACCTTGTGAAGATCATACGAATCACAAGCAAGGTCTCCAGAACTGTGATCTGGAACTTTCTCTGTACATATACAGCAAACCGAAATTTGAGCATGAACTGGACATCTATGAGTGAAATCGTCCCATCCGTTGTTTGTACACTTAATTGCCCATACAAGCTATTTAATTATACGGGGAATATTTTTTTTGAATGATTTTTATTACCTGGATATCTGTGAGTGTAATAATCCCATCCGTTAAGTGCTCTATGTGCTGCACCTTCAATCTGGTACAAATATATATATATATATATATATATATATATATATATATATATATATATATATATATATATATAAATCATGCCGGCCGGGTTTTATATAGATAAAAATAATCTTAATAGATTGCTATATATATCTTTTAAAATGGTCAGTAACAAAGAGATATGTACCTGGTAGGCGGAAGTAGCCGCACCAAAAGTGAAGTTCTTTGGAAAACTAGTTCGGTTGAATGTAAGGGGATTGTCGCAGTTGAAGGGTTCTTTAGCCTTACAGGCCGGGGTGGCAACATTTTGGCTACTTGAAACCGCAAAGAGAATGACAAGAATGGCCAAAGAGAAGTGAGCTTTTGGAATTTCCATGGTTGAGAGCATTGTTATGGGTTGCTTTCTTTAGTTCTTAGTTGTTTTAATTTGTTTTTTGTTTATGGGTAATTTGATGATGATGACTAAATAGTGAACTTGGAAAGGTTTATATAGAAAAATTTGCGTGCATGAGAATTTGCATGGGCTCTGAAGTAAACTCGTTACGTACGAATATTTGCAATGATTTTAATCCTCCATGTTCTCCACCTCACGACTTGCTGTCTCTTTTTGAAGTAAAATTCACATAATGTGAACGTAACAAATTTTCCAGATTTTATATACTGTTATCTAAGCAAGGATTGAGTTGTTAATACAAAGAAAGTTGATTCATTACGAATAAACAAATAACCATGTTGAGTTTTACGGCATCATATTCCTCTTGCTTAAATATGTAATGTCAAATACATATATAGCTTCACACACTATAAATACCCTCACATGTCTGAATGAGAATATATATGCTAATAAATGCTCATTCATTAATTCATATGCAATTTATTAATTTTATCTGACGGTTATATAATTAAATTAGGTATATTAGGCAATTTGGTTTATAATAAACTTTAAAAGTTTGTAAATTTAAGGGTTTCCTTTCGAAACACATTCTCTTTTAGCTTATTATTAATCTACTTGTTTTAGTAGCAACCAAGCAAATTAAGACTTGTATCATTTAAACGAATTCAATATTATATTAGGAAACTAAAACTCTACTTAAAGTATTTGGAGGACATATATGAACCTAGAATTATGATATATAAATAACTTTGCTATTTTATATAAATTTTTAGGACTTATAATTCCTTAAATAGCGATGAGATGATATAACTTAAACATAAGTTAAATAAAAAAATATTACTAAACCGATTCTTGATCTATAATATGTAAATGAATATTTATAATATTAATTTATACGTACATGTTAAAACACCAACTTTGAAATTTAGTATGATTTGAACTGAAAAAAAAATTCCAACTTGTACTTTTTGAAATGGAATGCAACACTCAAATTTTTTTATTTTTTTGGTCTAACACCCAAAACCAATTGATGCAAAACTGTTACATATTCTATAAAGGAGTATGTGTATACCTTTATTTGTTTTTATTACTAGCTTCAAAGACCTTTATTTATTTTTGATGATTATATTGGGTATTAAGTCCCATTAATCATTACAATATTAATGGCATCCTTATAGCTATAACAGGTTACAGTGTAAATAGTACCGCTTTCCAGAGTTGGAATTTGTAAACATGTAGTTGACATTATCTATTTATACCCTAGCAATAAACTTAGAAAACCACTTTCCAGAATTTTTCTTTTTCTATCAGCAGGACTCGTGAAGTTAACCCAATGCATACCGAACCGCAGCGTATAACTCCACAAATTCATAATTTTCCATAAAGAGTTTGCAAGGTATCGTGTTACATTTCACCCATTTGTATACTAAAGTATTTAGCTTAATACTCGAACCTTTACACACAAAAAAATATCTCACACATAGACACGCGAATAACTCACTCAATTGCGCATTTGAGACATGAAAGATGGCTATAGTGGACCTGACTTCGTTCATTATCGTCTATCAATATTTCAGTTGTCAGATTTCCATAATCAGAAAAATCTGATTAAAGCTTCTTGTTTCATATATAAGTTTCTAGGGAGTTTTGGATGACAGACAACACTTGATGGTGTCTTGAAACCACTTGTCTTCGTCCACAAGGAAAATCTTGCCATCTACCGTATTTTTTGGAGCTTCACCTTTATTTACATATGGTTCCACAAACTACGGCCACCTAATGCTCTCTTGGCCATCTTAGACCACAAAAAGTAGTTTACCTCCTTAAGGGTGATTGGAACAACCATTTGCCTTGAGTTTTCCATGGTTAGATCCAGAAAATAGATAATGAAATAGGTTGAACGCGGAAGAGATGAAGAGAATAGGAGATTATTGCTCTTATACCATGTTAGAATATGAGATTAACTTAATGAAGAATGATGAAAACACTGAAGAAGAATGAGGATGGTTGAGAGAATATGGAGAAGAGAGACAAGTAAACTTAATTCTCTTAATTTTTGCAATTGCGGATACAATAGTTAAAAAGCAGGTATGAATTTCGAGGCTAGGCAAAACGATTAGCCTTACAAAAGAAGCAAATATAAAAGTAAATTTCTGCTTTACTGGATACTATTCACTTGCTAGTTTCTTGACTTTAACAACATGAAACCATGAACGTTGGTCGGAGGGATGCAATACATACATTTTCATGACTAACTTTTTGTACATAACAAATTTTTTGTGTTATTTTGGTGTCTTTAATCTAGAATTGCAGAGAACTATACAAACAAAGCAAAATGATTCGACTTTGCCCATTAATTAGGCATTAAGTATAATACATCATTGGTTTTCCACTTTTGTTGTTCAAACAAGCCAGCGTGGTAATAATTAATAACGATATCAAATATTAGAGAACGTTGTAAGCTTTTGACAAGTAATTGTTGGTCAGAGTATATAGAAACAAGAAGAAGAAAGCCTACACATGTATAAATTTCACGTTATTTATGAATTGACCGAAAACCAAGGCCTGGTTATTACAACTGTATTAGCAACACATACACATCATCGAAGCTTTATTAATTAATTATAATAAAAATAAAAAAAAACAATACATAGAGTAGAGTAATTATTAGATTCAGTAGGTTGGATGCACATAATTTATTAAAATATATTGATTCTTCTTATTGTTTGATAATGAACTTAGAAAACCATTTTCCAGAAGCTTTTTCTCTTCGATCAGCAGGATTAGTGAAATTGACCCAATTCATACCAAAGCGGAGAGTGTAACCATTTCCGAACTCGTAGTTATCCATCAAAGACCATGCAAAATACCCTGCTACGTTGCATCCATCACTGTAATATATTTGAAATAATGTTAACACTTATAATGCTCAAAA
Organism: Brassica napus; assembly: GCF_020379485.1. Lineage (NCBI taxonomy): Eukaryota > Viridiplantae > Streptophyta > Magnoliopsida > Brassicales > Brassicaceae > Brassica > Brassica napus. The sequence goes on along the minus strand of NW_026016789.1, from coordinate 53,020 downwards.
GTATGTTAAATAAATTAAGTAAGAATCATTAAAACTCACTCGATAGAACATTTGAGACATGAAAGATGGCTGCAATGATTTTGAATTCGTCCATTATCAGCAAGAGCATCTGGCAGCGTTAAGTTTCCGGTATCAAGATCAGCAACTCCTGAAAATTTAACACAAGATTTTAACAAGATATATATAACGTTTTCATTGGTTAATCGTATATGTATTGGTATGATAATATGTAAGTACCATTTTCAGTGATGTAGGTAAGTGGGTTTCCGTAATTGTTTTTGATATAGTTTAGAATCTGACGGATCCCTGGAGGGTAGTAGACGAAGCTAGGCGCCTGCACAAGAAGGGAACAAAAAAAAAGAATTGAAATTTAAAAAATGCTACGATCTTTAAAAAAAATAATGATTCTAAATCAAAGTTGATGATAACCTGAACACCAATAGGTACTTTGTTGCGATAATCTGTAGGAAAGTAGAGAAAATTATATGAGTTTAACAAACCCACACACACACATATACATATAAGAAACACAATATTTTTTACATACATCCAAGAGTAACTCTTGCATCGGTTATGACATTAGGTTGTGTGGAACGAGGTGCGGTGGTCGCATATTGAGTAACGTAATAGTTCAACCCTAGAAAATCAAGTGATCCTTTGACTAATTTTGATTCTTGGGGTGTGAATTTGGGCAATCTATTTCCCACCATCTGTCGCATTATCTTTGGATATCTTCCATAGACCAGTGGATCCAAAAACCTTCATATATATAGCACAAAAATTATGAATTAAATACTGCAAGTATATTTTTCAAATTTCAAGGATTTATAACCAAAGCTTTATATATAAATATATATGTTTGCTCGTGTATATTCATGAGATGTGAGAGTCAAATAATTGACGTATATATATAAATATACCATCCGACGAAGAAATCAAATGCTCGCTTTGCAGCAGCCGTGTCGCGAATGCTATTTTCGTTTAATGGGGTGAACCATCTCCCGATCAAGGTCGTTCCTATCTTACCACCTTGTAATTTCTGCATGCATTGATATTTTTGGATTATAAGATACATATACCACATACAAATAATTTTGGAAGCAAAAATTTATGACATATTTGGTAAGTATATGAACCTGATATCTTTTTCTGTATAATTCTACAACTTTTGCATGAGCTAGAAGTTGGTTATGTCCAACTATATAAGGTTCGGTTCCAGAATCTCCTCCAAATTCACAGCCAGTGCACCGACCAGGCGGATACGATCCATCTCCATAACCTTTGCTTGCAAGAGAGTAAGGTTGGTTTAAAGTGATCCAAAATTTGACTCTGTCTCCAAACCTCTGGAATAGAAGCTCGGCATAGTTTTTGTAGTCCTCCCTGTCCATGTATCATACATATTCGATAAAATATAGATCAGATGTGATGTACGTAAATAACATAACCTAACACAAAGAAAAACAGGTGTAATATATAATTTATTTAATGCACTTACACTATACGCCGGCTCAAGAAACCTCCATACTCATCTTCTAGAGTTTGGGGAACATCCCAGTGAAAGATTGTTACGTACGGTTCTATGCCTTTATTAATTCACACATTTATTCATAAGACAATTAGAATTTGCTCATATATGTATTGTGAAGAATACAAATTTGTATAACATTTTTACCATTTGCTTTTAACTCATTGATGAGGTTATTGTAGTATTTGATCCCGTTTTCGTCAATCCCTCCTATCAATCTTCCCTCTAAAGGTAAGCATATACACAATCATCACATTAGTTAAAAAAATATAATAATAATATAATAGCAATAATATCAATACTAACATTAATAAAATTATGTTCTTATCATATGCACTTACTTGGTAAGACCCTAGACCATGCTATTGAGAGCCGGTAGGCTTGAGCCTTCATTCTTTTCAGTAATTTGACATCCTCCTGTTAATCATATGAGAGTTCAAGAGTTAAATTACATTTCTGAAATGGAAAAACTACATGTATACACACATTCATCAATAATAGCTTCTCACCTTGTAAAGATCATACGAATCACAAGCAAGGTCTCCAGAACTGTGATCTGGAACTTTCTCTGTACATATACAGCAAACCGAAATTTGAGCATGAACTGGACATCTATGAGTGAAATCGTCCCATCCGTTGTTTGTACACTTAATTGCCCATACATGCTATTTAATTATACGGGGAATTTTTTTTTTGAATGATTTTTATTACCTGGATATCTGTGAGTGTAATAATCCCATCCGTTAAGTGCTCTATGTGCTGCACCTTCAATCTGGTACAAATATATATATATATATATATATATATATATATATATATATATATATATATATAAATCATGCCGGCCGGGTTTTATATAGATAAAAATAATCTTAATAGATCGCTATATATATCTTTTAAAATGGTCAGTAACAAAGAGATATGTACCTGGTAGGCGGAAGTAGCCGCACCAAAAGTGAAGTTCTTTGGAAAACTAGTTCGGTTGAATGTAAGGGGATTGTCGCAGTTGAAGGGTTCTTTAGCCTTACAGGCCGGGGTGGCAACATTTTGGCTACTTGAAACCGCAAAGAGAATGACAAGAATGGCCAAAGAGAAGTGAGCTTTTGGAATTTCCATGGTTGAGAGCATTGTTATGGGTTGCTTTCTTTAGTTCTTAGTTGTTTTAATTTGTTTTTTGTTTATGGGTAATTTGATGATGATGACTAAATAGTGAACTTGGAAAGGTTTATATAGAAAAATTTGCGTGCATGAGAATTTGCATGGGCTCTGAAGTAAACTCGTTACGTACGAATATTTGCAATGATTTTAATCCTCCATGTTCTCCACCTCACGACTTGCTGTCTCTTTTTGAAGTAAAATTCACATAATGTTAACGTAACAAATTTTCCAGATTTTATATACTGTTATCTAAGAAAGGATTGAATTGTTAATACAGAGAAAGTTGATTCATTACGAATAAACAAATAACCATGTTGAGTTTTACGGCATCATATTCCTCTTGCTTAAATATGTAATGTCAAATACATATATAGATTCACACACTATAAATACCCTGACATGTCTGAATGAGAATATATATGCTAATAAATGCTCATTCATTAATTCATATGCAATTTATTAATTTTATCTGACGGTTATATAATTAAATTAGGTATATTAGGCAATTTGGTTTATAATAAACTTTAAAAGTTTGTAAATTTAAGGGTTTCCCTTCCAAACACATTCTCTTTTAGCTTATTATTAATCTACTTGTTTTAGTAGCAACCAAGCAAATTAAGACTTGTATCATTTAAACGAATTCAATATTATATTAGGAAACTAAAACTCTACTTAAAGGATTTGGAGGACATATATGAACCTAGAATTATGATATATAAATAACTTTGACTATTTTATATAAATTTTTAGGACTTACCATTCCTTAAATAGCGATGAGATGATATAACTTAAACATAAGTTAAATAAAAAAATATTACTAAACCGATTCTTGATCTATAATATGTAAATGAATATTTAAAATATTAATTTATACGTACATGTTAAAACACCAACTTTGAAATTTAGTATGATTTGAACTGAAAAAAAAATTCCAACTTGTACTTTTTGAAATGGAATGCAACACTCAATTTTTTTTTTTTTGGTCTAACACCCAAAACCAATTGATGCAAAACTGTTACATATTCTATAAAGGAGTATGTGTATACCTTTATTTGTTTTTATTACTAGCTTCAAAGACCTTTATTTATTTTTGATGATTATATTGGGTATTAAGTCCCATTAATCATTACAACATTAATGGCATCCTTATAGCTATAACAGATTACAGTGTAAATAGTACCGCTTTCCGGAGTTGTAAACATGTAGTTGACATTATCTATTTATACCCTAGCAATAAACTTAGAAAACCACTTTCCAGAATTTTTCTTTTTCTATCAGCAGGACTCGTGAAGTTAACCCAATGCATACCGAACCGCAGCGTATAACTCCACAAATTCATAATTTTCCATAAAAGAGTTTGCAAGGTATCGTGTTACATTTCACCCATTTGTATACTAAATTATTTAGCTTAATACTCGAACCTTTACACACAAAAAAATATCTCACACATAGACACGCGAATAACTCACTCAATTGCGCATTTGAGACATGAAAGATGGCTATAGTGGACCTGACTTCGTTCATTATCGTCTATCAATATTTCAGTTGTCAGATTTCCATAATCAGAAAAATCTGATTAAAGCTTCTTGTTTCATATATAAGTTTCTAGGGAGTTTTGGATGATAGACAACACTTGATGGTGTCTTGAAACCACTTGTCTTCGTCCACAAGGAAAATCTTGCCATCTACCGTATTTTTTGGAGCTTCACCTTTATTTACATATGGTTCCACAAACTACGGCCACCTAAAGCTCTCTTCACCATCTTAGACCACAAAAAGTAGTTTACCTCCTTAAGGGTGATTGGAACAACCATTTGCCTTGAGTTTTCCATGGTTAGATCCAGAAAATAGATAATGAAATAGGTTGAACGCGGAAGAGATGAACACTACAAAAAAATAGAGATATTGTGACTAAATTTTGATACCAATCATTTTGGTCACAGATCTGTTACATTATTGGTACGATATTGTAACTAAAATTTTAAGTCACATATACGTAGTTGTTTCGTCACAAACATTGTGACTATTTAAATCGTAGCCAACTTTTGTCATAATTAATGACTATATTTTGACCAAAGTGATTGTGGTTACAAACTGTTACAATATTGGGACCTAATGTGTTATCACAAATTTTACGAACTTGGATGAATTGAATAGTTTTAGTTTATGACAATATGGTGACTAAACGTGAGTTAGTAGTTTTTCTTTTTTAACTATTACGATTATTTTTGTTGTTCAAACTGCTACGAATTTTAAACAGACTTTTTGTAACAAACTGCAACAACGAGTTCTTTTAAGTTATGTATTCAGACTTACTGATTAGTGTTTTAGTTTTAGACTTTTAGTCAATCATATATATAACACATCATCTTTCTGTTTCAATCCCTCCAGTCCAGCTAGAAGAAGCGTTGTTTGAAGCTAAATATTTTTGGTCTACAATTTTTATATTAGGTATATAGTTTGTGAAAATAAAAAGGATAAACACAAACTATTTTATGTATAACATAAGTATCACGCGATATAAAAAAACAAGAGACCTTATAAAGTTTTCCGCTGTAGACAAATTTGACCTAGTCTAAACACTTAAGGCCCAATTAAAATTTGCGGCTGTAGATGACCTAACCCTTAAACATTATTACTATTATATAATCCCTAAGAAGAGGCGGCTCTGTATACAATAAAGAAATAGAGAGGAGATGGAAAGAAAGAAATACAGAAAAAGCATGTCACTGACGTCGAGGTAGTGTGTTTCTCGCTGTCAGTCCGTATGATCGGAGATTCGGAGCTGAAGGCAAATATAAAATTTGATTGGGCAATGAGATCAGACTGGACAGCCAAAGGAAAAAGCGGAGCAGAGGGAGCTGGGGGCAAAGAAGCCGGCGAAGAAGAAACAAATTTCACTGTCAGATCTGGTCACCAAATATTAATATCAGAGTATAGGAAGCCTCTATTCTTTTTTTGCTTTCTGCGCAAGAATCATCAGAATGTTAAGCGCTATATTCCCTTATGAATGTTATTGACCATTGTACTTTGTATTAAAGTTTTGTTTGAATTGATTAAAAAGTAATGAATAGCTTGTAATATACCCAACATTTGATGGAAGTTGTAAAAATGTACATGATTTTAACAATCTATAAATCATTGAGATAATAATTTAGTAAAAACTATGACAAACCGTAACTAGTTATGAGGGTTCTAATGCTGATATTTTAGTAATAAAACGTGACAAAATTGGGACTATGAAAATGGTCGTAAAAGGATACAGATTAGATGTTTTTTCAGCTTCATTTGTGACAATTTAATACTAAATTTCTGTTGTAATAAGCGACTGAATTAATACATAATCAGTCACATAATATGACAGTTTTGTGACATTATTTTTAGTTGGTAATTGTAACAAATTTGTTACTTTTTTATATTGTTGCTATTTGAAACGGAATGGTTACTGCAGTAATGCGTAGCAAACATTGTGACATTTTTGTTACCAAAAAAGATTTGTGACGACGGTATTGTAACCGTTTTAAATGGTCACAGATACGTCATAATATTATTATTGTGACAAAATATTTATTATTGTGACTACAAAATTCGTAGTAATATAGCAATTTTCTTGTAGTGGAAGAGAATAGGAGATTATTGCTCTGATACCATGTTAGAATATGAGATTAACTTAATGAAGAATGATGAAAACACTGAAGAACAATGAGGATGGTTGAGAGAATATGGAGAAGAGAGACTGTAAACTAAATTCTCTTAATTTTTGCAATTGCGGATACAATAGTTAAAAAGCAGGTATGAATTTCGAGGCTACGCAAAACGATTAGCCTTACAAAAGAAGCAAATATAAAAGTAAATTTCTGCTTTACTGGATACTATTCACTTGCTAGTTTCTTGACTTTAACAACATGAAACCATGAACGTTGGTCAGAGGGATGCAATACATACATTTTCATGACTAACTTTTTGTACATAACAAATTTTGTGTGTTATTTTGGTGTCTTTAATCTAGAATTGCAGAGAACTATACAAACAAAGCAAAATGATTCAACTTTGCCCATTAATTAGGCATTAAGTATACTACATCATTGGTTTTCCACTTTTGTTGTTCAAACAAGCCAGCGTGGTAATAATTAATAACGATATCAAATATTAGAGAACGTTGTAAACTTTTGACAAGTAATTGTTGGTCAGAGTATATAGAAACAAGAAGAAGAAAGCCTACACATGTATAATTTTCACGTTATTTATGAATTGACCGAAAACCAAGGCCTGGTTATTACAACTGTATTAGCAACACATACACATCATCGAAGCTTTATTAATTAATTATAATAAAAATAAAACAAACAATACATAGAGTAGAGTAATTATTAGATTCAGTAGGTAAGATGCACATAATTTATTAAAATATATTGATTCTTCTTATTTTTTGATAATGAACTTAGAAAACCATTTTCCAGAAGCTTTTTCTCTTCGATCAGCAGGATTAGTGAAATTGACCCAATTCATACCAAAGCGGAGAGTGTAACCATTTCCGAACTCGTAGTTATCCATCAAAGACCATGCAAAATACCCTGCTACGTTGCATCCATCACTGTAATATATTTGAAATAATGTTAACACTTATAATGCTCAAAAGTATGTTAAATAAATTAAGTAAGAATCATTAAAACTCACTCGATAGAACATTTGAGACATGAAAGATGGCTGCAATGATTTTGAATTCGTCCATTATCAGCAAGAGCATCTGGCAGCGTTAAGTTTCCGGTATCAAGATCAGCAACTCCTGAAAATTTAACACAAGATTTTAACAAGATATATATAACGTTTTCATTGGTTAATCGTATATGTATTGGTATGATGATATGTAAGTACCATTTTCAGTGATGTAGGTAAGTGGGTTTCCGTAATTGTTTTTGATATAGTTTAGAATCTGACGGATCCCTGGAGGGTAGTAGACGAAGCTAGGCGCCTGCACAAGAAGGGAACACAAAAAAAAAAGAATTGAAATTTAAAAAATGCTACGATCTTTAAAAAAAAATAATGATTCTAAATCAAAGTCGATGATAACCTGAACACCAATAGGTACTTTGTTGCGATAATCTGTAGGAAAGTAGAGAAAATTATATGAGTTTAACAAAGGGGAATTGGGCTGTATAGCTATGAAAAAAACACTAATTAGCTACATGGCCATTTTCCCTAATATACCTATACATGGTGTGGCTTTTATATAATATTACCATTTTGTCCTTCTATCTTACCGGCAAAACCTGCAAACAAAAACAATTAAAAATATTAATTATTAATCACACAAAAATAAATCATGGCTTATTCAACTTCACATATTTCTCTCCACAACGTCGCCTCCGCCTGCTTTTACTTTCTCCATTTGTGCCATCATCCGACATCGAACGGTATTAAAATTGTAGCAGTGGTTAGTAACAGACCCTTCCTCTCCAACTTCACCAAGTTGATTCTTTTCAGATCTCCTTTATATCGGCGATTACGGTGAGTTCTGTTGCAATATTGTAAGTTCTCTGTTTTGTGCCATAGATTCTATTATTTCTATGTCAGCTCTCCTATTTGAAATAGATTCAGGCCTACTGTATTCTAAGTTGATAAATCTAACTTATTGTTTCTGTTGCATCCATGATCTGGTAAGCTGAGGTAAACAAATTGATTTAGGGTTGAAATTTTTTCACTACAAAGGGGGGATTGTGATTTTGGAATGAAAAGTCCCTTTTGCGATAAAACAAGTTTAGTTATGTGTGAAATGGAATATCTTATGGAACATGTGCTATTTGAAATGAAAAATTTTAGTTTTAGAGACTGGTTATGTACCATTCCATTCCTCTGCTATTTCTGAAAAATCATATCATAACTAATATACTATTCGCTTTCCATTCCATCAGACCATATGTTCCACTCCATATCTATAAATTATATATTATATCATGTGATTCAATTCTAATTGCACATGTTACTTCTTTATTCGCATAGGCTATTTGGAATTAACATAACTAAACATTTAAATTAAGCATAAAGTAATTCATATACTAGTAGCATATCTCATATGCTTTCATTTCCTTCCAACTTGTAGACTAATGTGTGTCTTCATTTTCATTTTGTTTTTCAGGTTTGTCATAGATGAATTGGAAAGGTAATAGTACTTCTATACTATTTTATGAAATGGAACATATTGTTTTTCTTTCAAATTTGACTCTTCTCTTATTTGCCATGTTTATTAATATATAATGTACTATATAGTAAGTTATATTTCATTTGATGCTTTAAAGAGAGGGTTCAATCTTGTTTGTTGTTGTTTCATGTAAGTTATATTTCATTTGATGCTTTAAAGAGAGGGTTCAATCTTGTTTGTTGTTGTTTCATGTTCTATTGATATGAGTTTTGTATTGGTGTTTATATATGGTTTATATTAGTCTGTATATGATTTTGTAAAGAGAAATAATATATTGAACGTAAATGGAATAAAATTTATTATGACATCAAATAAAACAGAATACAATGTGACGTTGAATGGGAATGATATATATATATGATGTTATCTCTTCCACCTCTTTTCTCTAATGCCGTTAGTCTTCGTTTCTTTCGCCACAACAATCTGAATTTGGTTTAAGCATTACCTCTATCCCTACAATCATAGACACTTCAAAATTTGAACAATATATATGTATTGTGCTATATTGTTTCTCACATTTTCTATTCTATAGGCTCATGTAGAATGGACATGCATGTTACTTGCGGGTTTAGTTTATGAAAGATTGGGGTTGACATTGGATTAGGGTTTATATTTCCATATAGGGTTTAGTGATTAGTGGTTAGGGTTTAGTTTACGGAAGATTGGAGTTGACATTAGATTAGGGTTTATATTTTTATGTAGGGTTTAGTGATAGTTGCTAGGGTTTAGTTTATGTACGATTGGAGTTGGCATTGGGACAAGCATTATCACCTTCCATGAAGGCATGACCATATCAGCATTTGAAAAATATGTTAAGATGATATTTAGATTGTAACTACATTTTTACCATTTCTATTCTATATGCCTCATGTAGAATGGTAATGCATCTTACTGGCTTTTTAAAATTTATGTTTAGTTTATGAAATTTTGGGGTTAACATTGGTTAAGGTTTAAATTTTGATATTTGGGTTTAGGGTTCATATTTGGGTTAAGTTTAGTGATTAGAGTTTAGGGTTTAGGATTTAGGGGTTGAGGTGTGATTAGGATTGGGTTAGTATTTAGGGGTTTAGGATTTATATTTGGGTAAGGGTTGAATGATTAGAGTTTAAAGTTTAGTATTTAGAAGGTGAAGGAGTATGGTTGAGGTCAGTAATAACTTCTTCCATGTAATTTCAGATATTTTATAATTTCACAAATATGTACTATGTTATTTTCTTGTTCAATTTTATTTGGATTTTGTGCTTATATTTGAAGTTATGGTTTATATTTGGGTTTATGGTTTAGATTTGGGTTTAGGATTTATTAATTAGAGTTTAGAGTTTAGTATAGAGGTTGGGTGGGATTGAAATAAGTTTTCTAAGGATTGGATTTGAGATATGTTTTTATTTAAGGGTTGTAGATAAAGTTATAATTTTATACTATTTTATATAGAATAGAATTCCGTGGATATGTATGTGGTCAATAAAAGTATACGTGGTTCACTATTTTTTCTACTGGCCACGTTATTCTTTTCCACCTTTTTACTTGGTACCTGCAAAAATAAAGGATAAAACCGGGTAGTTTATGGTATAAATGTTAGATATTAGATTATGTCAAAATCAAAGCTAGTTACTTAATTTACATGCAATATATAGCTAGTTCACAAATTAACCCTTTAACAAACCCACACACACACATATACATATAAGAAACACAATATTTTTTACATACATCCAAGAGTAACTCTTGCATCGGTTATGACATTAGGTTGTGTGGAACGAGGTGCGGTGGTCGCATATTGAGTAACATAATAGTTCAACCCTAGAAAATCAAGTGATCCTTTGACTAATTTTGATTCTTGGGGTGTGAATTTGGGCAATCTATTTCCCACCATCTGTCGCATTATCTTTGGATATCTTCCATAGACCAGTGGATCCAAAAACCTTCATATATATAGCACAAAAATTATTAATTAAATACTGCAAGTATATTTTTCAAATTTCAAGGATTTATAACCAAAGCTTTATATATAAATATATATGTTTGCTCGTGTATATTCATGAGATGTGAGAGTCAAATAATTGACGTATATATATAAATATACCATCCGACGAAGAAATCAAATGCTCGCTTTGCAGCAGCCGTGTCGTGAATGCTATTTTCGTTTAATGGGGTGAACCATCTCCCGATCAAGGTCGTTCCTATCTTACCACCTTGTAATTTCTGCATGCATTGATATTTTTGAATTATAAGATACATATACCACATACAAATAATTTTGGAAGCAAAAATTTATGACATATTTGGTAAGTATATGAACCTGATATCTTTTTCTGTATAATTCTACAACTTTTGCATGAGCTAGAAGTTGGTTATGTCCAACTATATAAGGTTCGGTTCCAGAATCTCCTCCAAATTCACAGCCAGTGCACCGACCAGGCGGATACGATCCATCTCCATAACCTTTGCTTGCAAGAGAGTAAGGTTGGTTTAAAGTGATCCAAAATTTGACTCTGTCTCCAAACCTCTGGAATAGAAGCTCGGCATAGTTTTTGTAGTCCTCCCTGTCCATGTATCATACATATTCGATAAATCTGATGTGATGTACATAAATAACATAACCTAACACAAAGAAAAACAGGTGTAATATATAATTTATTTAATGCACTTACACTATACGCCGGCTCAAGAAACCTCCATACTCATCTTCTAGAGTTTGGGGAACATCCCAGTGAAAGATTGTTACGTACGGTTCTATGCCTTTATTAATTCACACATTTATTCATAAGACAATTAGAATTTGCTCATTTATGTATTGTGAAGAATGCAAATTTGTATAACATTTTTACCATTTGCTTTTAATTCATTGATGAGGTTATTGTAGTATTTGATCCCGTTTTCGTCAATCCCTCCTATCAATCTTCCCTCTAAAGGTAAGCATATACACAATCATCACATTAGTTAAAAAAATATAATAATAATATAATAGCAATAATATCAATACTAACATTAATAAAATTATGTTCTTATCATATGCACTTACTTGGTAAGACCCTAGACCATGCTATTGAGAGCCGGTAGGCTTGAGCCTTCATTCTTTTCAGTAATTTGACATCCTCCTGTTAATCATATGAGAGTTCAAGAGTTAAATTACATTTCTGAAATGGAAAAACTACATGTATACACACATTCATCAATAATAGCTTCTCACCTTGTAAAGATCATACGAATCACAAGCAAGGTCTCCAGAACTGTGATCTGGAACTTTCTCTGTACATATACAGCAAACCGAAATTTGAGCATGAACTGGACATCTATGAGTGAAATCGTCCCATCCGTTGTTTGTACACTTAATTGCCCATACATGCTATTTAATTATACGGGGAATTTTTTTTTTTGAATGATTTTTATTACCTGGATATCTGTGAGTGTAATAATCCCATCCATTAAGTGTTCTATGTGCTGCACCTTCAATCTGGTACAAATATATATATATATATATATAAATCATGCCGACCGGGTTTTATATAGATAAAAATAATCTTAATAAATCGCTATATATATCTTTTAAAATGGTCAGTAACAAAAAGATATGTACCTGGTAGGCGGAAGTAGCCGCACCAAAAGTGAAGTTCTTTGGAAAACTAGTTCGGTTGAATGTAAGGGGATTGTCGCAGTTGAAGGGTTCTTTAGCCTTACAGGCCGGGGTGGCAACATTTTGGCTACTTGAAACCGCAAAGAGAATGACAAGAATGGCCAAAGAGAAGTGAGCTTTTGGAATTTCCATGGTTGAGAGCATTGTTATGGGTTGCTTTCTTTAGTTCTTCGTTGTTTTAATTTGTTTTTTGTTAATGGGTAATTTGATGATGATGACTAAATAGTGAACTTGGAAAGGTTTATATAGAAAAATTTGCGTGCATGAGAATTTGCATGGGCTCTGAAGTAAACTCGTTACGTACGAATATTTGCAACGATTTTAATCTTCCATGTTCTCCACCTCACGACTTGCTGTCTCTTTTTGAAGTAAAATTCACATAATATTAACGTAACAAAATTTCCAGATTTTATATACTGTTATCTAAGCAAGGATTGAGTTGTTAATACAAAGAAAGTTGATTCATTACGAATAAACAAATAACCATGTTGAGTTTTACGGCATCATATTCCTCTTGCTTAAATATGTAATGTCAAATACGTATATAGCTTCACACACTATAAATACCCTCACATGTCTGAATGAGAATATATATGCTAATAAATGCTCATTCATTAATTCATATACAATTTATTAATTTCATCTTCTGACGGTTATATAATTAAATTAGGCCTATTAGACAATCCTTAAAACCCAATCAATCAACTGAACAATTACTTGTTCACCACTGTTTATTTACTTCTTTAAAACTATTCAATCTAGCTTATCTAGATAACTAGATAGATATATTGCGTGCCTTAGCTTCCCGTGAATTTTATCTCTAAATACTACAATTGAACCTCTTATTTGAGAGAGTACAAATCACATGTAGGATAATTTGAGTGATATCACTTTGATAGTAACATATTCCGCGAATCATTGATGTTTGCCACCTAAATCTTACTTTTGAAAAAAATCTACTCGGAACTACCACGAAACAATCCCACGGAAACGAGATAAATTTCTGATTAAACATTGGTCGCGATAAATTAACCTCGTCAAGGCTCTTGTACAGCCGAACTCGACAACCTTCATAAAATTATGCTCGACAACATTTCACGAAACAGCCTTCGTAAAATTAAACTCGGCGACATTATACGAAACATATTTTGTTGAATTAACTCGATAACATTTTGCGAAACAACTTTCGTAATATTAAAACTCAACGACATTTTACGAAACAGCTTTTGTAAAATTAAACTCGACGACATTTCACGAAATAACCTTCGTAAAATTAAACTGGACAACATTTTACGAAATAGCTTTTGTAAAGTTAAAACTCGATAAAACTTTGCAGAAATTCGTAAGATTAAAAGTTGACAATATTTTACGAAACATCATTCGTAAAGACAAACAAGAACATTCAAAAAGACTCTCAGAGAAGGAAAGAGATGGAGCGAGAGCTGGAAGGTAAACTCCACCTATCAGCCTTTGTAAACGGTCTCACCGTCCTCTCTCTTTTGCTTCACCGACCGTGACCTCTCACAAAAGATTCAAAGTCCAACGAGTCTTCCTGATCGCGCAACGAATCTTCCTAATCACCCTTGGCATCTCCTGTTCACCTTGGCTACCTGTAAACGCCAAAAGACTTTCGACAAGATGCCTATTCCTTTTCGTAAAGCCAATGATACGAATACCCAGATCTAAAAAATACGGATCGCTGAACCAAAACTGCAACACAGGCTTCAGCCTAAACACGGCCAGGAAAGTAAAGAAATCCAGGAAGAATCGATATCCTTACAATCCGTAAGTGGTGGACAGACACGAGAAGAGGAATGTATAATGAGTAAGCCAAACGGAGAAGAGGCAAATCCAAATCTTCGAGAAAGCTAAGGTATGTACGACTTGGAATTTCCCAAAATCAGACTTGGAAACAAATAATACCAATAAACTTACTAAGTTTCGTTTATATGTCGCGTTAGATTAATTTCATATATTATAATTATAACACGTATGATATCTTTGGTACATATTTCCATATTTAAATAAGTAAAGGTACGATTAGAACATAATTCTAAGAATATATCTTCATAAAGAATTATATATTATATTCTATTAAATATTCTGCTTGAGACAGTTTTTAAAATAATATTTTTTATAGAATATGCAACTTAATGTTTTAATATATGTTAATTTTATTTTAAATAGCTAATTTATAGTTTGTTATAATGAAACAATATTATATTGACTGTATTTACATGATTTTTATCTTTATCAAAATATGAATCTGTAGCTATAAGAAAAACAAAATTATCTATATCCTGAAGTTTCTTCAAATATTCTGAATCTATAGATATGTTTTTGTTAGAATCCTAATTTTAATAAGTAATATATTATATTTAATATAAAATTAAATAAACATACAAATGTCAAATGTCTTGAAAATGTTTACGGGATCTCTGATATTATATTTTAAAATATCTTAAAATTAATCTTATATTGTTGATTAATTGTGTAGATAACTAAACTATACCTAATAGTTAATATTTTTTGATGAAAAGAAATTTATTAAAATCCAAAAATAATTTTATATTATATCCAAGTAATATAATAAAATCTTTTAAGATTTACTATTTTCTAAATTTGACATAAATGCTAAATATATATCACAAATCATATATGGTTTTTCTTTTAAATTTTTATTTTTCCATAACTATAAGAAGCATGTGTTAATATGACTAATAAAATGTAATAAAATTTAATGATATTCTTACATTATTAACCAATAAAAAGTTCTCTATCGATTTGTTACTAACCAATTCAATTTATCAGAATTTTATAAATTTTAAATACATGCAAAATTTACTTATCACAAATAATATTTAAATAATACCATTCCGTGATATCCCGGAAAGTCATCTTTTATATATATATATATATATCGTGTGTGAAGCTATATATACCTGCACATGTCTGAAACTCTGAAATGAGAACATATATATGTTAATTAATTAATGAGAACATGCCCAATTTGGTTTATAATAATTTTTGGTTAACGGTTTTCGTTCGAAACACATTCTCTTTTAGCTTATTTTTCAATTTACTCATCTGTACAGATATATGGTTCCCTAGCTAAGGACATCTCCAAAAGACACTCTATAACTTCAAAAAAAGAAGTTTTTTGCTCTCCAAAAAGGAACTTCAAAACTACAAATTTGAAGTTTTGAGGATTGAAACTCTATATATGAAGTTTCACTACTCAAAACTTCAAATTTGAAGTTTCATATTTTATTTGCATTTTGGCCCTACAATACACATCACATTTATGATTCATAAATATTTTCTTGTTTATTGTTTTAATCCTTAAAAAAATTATATCTCATAAATATTTTAAATTTTGTTTAAAGAATTTAAGTTTTACACATAAAATCAAATAAAAACTTTAAAATATGATTTAAAATATTTTAAACTTGATTTAGACAACAATAATATACAAAAGAAACATAACAAAAAAACTTTTAAAAATTACATGAAGCCATAACTATTACACAAATTTAAATATTACAATAACACTAATAGTCAGGTAAGTTTGATTCGAAACTTTCAAAATTTTCAAATATTGTCCAATTCTTTTGTAACTAAAGATGGTTGTTATTGTTGTTTTTGTTTTTGATGTTTTGTTTTGTACAATTCTCTCTTTTTCATATCAAATATATTCACGATTAATAATATCATCGATAAAAATTAGTATTTTAGCAATTATTTATGTTTTTCTTTTACATTCTTGTTCTAATCTAATGTATTTACAAATATTAATACCACATGGTTTCAATAACTTTTTAACTCTTAATCTACAAAGTAAAAATGAAGAGAGCTATTTTTACTTCAAAATGGACTAGTATATGCATTACGAAAGTCATTTTATGGAATAGTATGTTATTTTGTTTGAAGTTTAATATTAACTAAGGTATTTTATTTAAAATTTTATATTTTAATATAATATTTATTAATTAATATTGTTGTAATGTTTTTATATATGTGCTAGTTATTTATAAAATTTATATGAATTCAAATTAGTTATGACAAATATAAGGACCATATTATGTGTTCAAATAAAAAAAAATAAGGACCATATTATAAAATACAAATAGTTTTGAAGTTGAGTTTGAAGTTTTGCTTTTGGAGAAGAACAATTTTAAACTTCAAATATATAGTTTTTGAAACGTTAAAATAAAGTTTTTTTTTGGAGATGCTTTAAGCAAATTAAGACTTGTTTCATTCTAAGTTTAAACACATTCAATATGATATCAAGAATCTTGGCAAAAACAAAATTAGGGCTTACTGAAAAAATGACTCAAAATTCAAAGTCAAACACAAACTAACCCATAATTTTATTACTTTTGGGCTCGAACTCGCGCATTCCAACACAACTAAAAGCATTTTAACCACCAGATTAAAATAAGTTTCTTGTTATTATTATTTTTATGAGTAAGAACAATTTTGAGAAAATTATATACACTAGAAATTAAGTATGAAAAAATGTATGTTTATTGATTATGTGAGAAGATACAAGAGCATTGAGACAATATGTTTGCTATCAAAGAATTCGGATCCCCCCCCCTTCTTTGTTCTTGGTTCTTCTTCTATAGATAGACAGAGGTGGATCGTAAGGATACTATGATCTCTGACGAGTATCAGGTGCTTTTATGATTGTCTTTAACATCTTGTCCTATGTTATGTTCAGGACTGAATACGACAGCTCGGCATGGATCATCTTCCTAGCTCGGTATAAGCCATGATAATCTTCATAGGCCTAATATCTTCTCTTGTGCCTTAGAGACATTAGACTGGATTCTTGGATAGGGTCTGGAATGGGCTGAGACTCGCCTCTGACAATAGCCAAATGATTTTTTTTTTTTAAATTAACTAGTATTTTATCAAGTAAATAAGTAGGTAACAACGTGGAATAGAGAAGAGATACAAAATAGAAAAATTCTTAGGTTTATCTGACCAATGATATCTTGCCAACTCATCTTCAGTATTTAGAAAATAAAAGGTTAAAAAATTAGAAATATATTTATCTACAGAAAAAAAAAGAAAAAAATAAACCTAACGCCGCCGACTTCTTCTTCATCAAAAAGATACGAAGAAAAATTGAGTTTTAGCTTTTAGGATTTCTTAAGCACTATATGGCTAACCTTGAGAAGAAGAAAGACAAGGAAAAGGTAAGTTTTCAGTTTGATGTTCTGGCTTGTTTCCTCCCTGGTTGCTCATACTAAGTTTTGTGTTTCTCAAAATCCATCTATTTTAAGAGTTTTTGTTTTGTTTTGGCTTCTGTGTTATTCAAGAAAAAATTGTTATCTACACTAGAGAGCCACTACTTTAGAGACAGGCTCTAGTGAATTCAACAAGATGGGATATAGTCAAATTAATTTTGTCATGTTGATGAATTAGGTCAAAGCAAAGATTATGCGGTGAACATGCGATGTTAGAATGCTGGACAGTGACTGCTATGATGAATTAACTTTTTTTCTTTTGTCACGTTGTTTATATGAACACTTATAATATAATTATATACCTAGTGACTTCAACAAGACGAGGTGTTGAGGACATAATACTAACTGTTTTTTAGTTTAGCTGCATTGACATGCAAAGGAATAATCTGTTATTATTGAGAACCTGACTCTTTTTTTTTAAACTAAAACAGGCATCCAGCGAAGAAGAGGACGATGTTTCAGTCAGTGAAGACGACATTTCACTAAGTGAGTTTGAGGAAGAATACGAAATAGCCACCAAGAGGTTCAACTTAAAACAGAAGATGCTGATGCTTTAGAAGCAAACAATGAGAAGAAAGATGAACTTTGATGAACTTTGTATTGGAATGGAGTTTCTCCACTTCATACCCGTTTTCTGGCAGAGACTGCACAAAAGATGTTTTGGACAAGCATGTTTAGAGTATTTCTACTTAATTTTTTTTATAAAGATTGTTTACCCCAATACCCAGCACAAATATTTCATTTACTTCGGTTACTACGTACCTCATCTTGTAGAGTTTTGAGTGATCAATGCAACATATTTTTAGTCTTCAGTTTATGGCAAACCATTTGTTTAGACCTTGAGATGAAGAAACATGACAGTCTAAACTGAATCCTGAGTCTGGAGATGAAGAAACATAACAGTCTAAACTGAATCCTGAGTCTGAGATGGAGAAACATTGAGCCCTTTGCACTCACATTTTTTGTTCCAGATTTATAATCAATCACTACGGAGCAGCATTAAGACATATAAGGTATCAACCATGGTGGCAATGAACTCTAGAGTTTTTTGGAAGCCAGCAAAAGAGAAGTCAAGACCAGAAAAAAATAATGAATATAATGCAAATATTAGAGGTTTACACACAGACAAGGAGGCATACTGCTTGTTGCGACACCGAGCTCCCTGGAAGATCTCTTAACTTCTTTTGGAACACTGTTAGCAAATTAGATACAGAAAAATAAGTTCTCAAGGGTAAGAATCTAGTTTAGCAGTTGCCAGGGCCGGCTCAAGATAATAGTGGGCCCTTGGGCAAAAAAAATTTTTTACATGTATATATGAATAATTTAAAAATTTTGGGCCCCTATCCTTAATTATTTTTTAAAAAATTGGACCCCTCTTTCATACTATTTTTGTTAAAAACTGTTTGGGCCCTGGGGCCCACGCCCCCTTGCCCCATGCCCTAAGCCGGCCCTGGCAGTTGCAAGTGTTTACACTGTTAAGCTTTATTTTTCTTAGACAGCATAGTTACCTACAGTTCTTGATTTCGTGAGGCACAAGAGAAGGAAGATAAAGTGGATCCAAGACGTATGTCTCTGCCAGACGTATGTCTCTGCCAGACGTATATCTCTGCCAAACGTATATCTCTGCCTCCTCTTGTGGCTCTTCCTCACTGCCAAACTCAGATGGTCACCAAAGTAGCAGTGTCCTCATCTTCTCCCGAGGAAGAGAATTGTGTTGTGGCTGTCAAGTTTTTTGTTTTTGTTGGATGGTCCAAGGTGAATTAGAAAGCAAAGAATTTGAGACTTGAAAGTCACAAACACAGACTCTTTTCTTTTATGTACCAATGAAGAGGAAGACGCATTGAGTCCGACGGCCTTATTAACTTTAATGTTTATCTTTTTCTTTTTTTTTTTTCTGTAGATAAATATCTTTCTAAGTTTTTGGCTTTTTATTTTCTAAAGACTGAACATGAGTGACAAGATATCATTGGTTAGGTGAACCTAAGAATTTCTCAACGAAATAATATTTTGTGGAAAAGAGCGAAAACAAAATAATATTTCTTGGAAGAAAGAAAAGCAAAATAAAAATTTTAATAAAAGTTTAGGAAAAGGTTGACTTGTTCTTCCCCGCTCTGCGCTTGCTCTCTTCTCTCTCACAACCAAAGTCATACTATTACATCCCTCAGGTTTGTCTCTGATCTCAAATCTTTGTCGGAACATTTAGCTAGATGATCACTTAGGAATCTAATCTCAATCTTGATCAGGACGTTTTGTTTGTAACTCATGGAGCGGTTGACATCTCCTCCTCGTCTCATGATAGTCTCAGATCTTGATGATACAATGGTATTTTATACCTAAGATTCTTCTTTCAAGAGCAACGATTTTGATTTTACGTGTACACGTTTCCTTCCATCTTCTTGTGTGTGTGTGTTTTCCAGGTTGAACATCGAAATGATAATGATAATCACTCTTTGTTGAGGTTCAACTCATTGTGGGAGGAAGCTTATCGCCATGACTCTCTTCTTGTTTTCTCAACGGGAAGAGCAAAAACAATGTACAAGAAACTGAGGAAAGAGAGACCATTGTTAACTCCTGATGTAATCGTTACATCCGTAGGAACTGAGATATCATATGGTAAATCAATGGTTCCGGATGAGAACTGGGTTGAGATCATGAACAATAAATGGAACCGAGGAATTGTCGAAGAAGAAACCAGCAAGTTCCCTGAGTTAACTCTTCAGGTTACTTACTTTCTTCTTCAACACACAAATAAAAGTCTCTACCTAGCAATGATTTTGTATAACAATATTCTGATAAATCCTTGCAGGCAGAAACTGAGCAGATGCCTCACAAGCTTAGCTTTCACGTTGACAAAAGTAAAGTCAAGGAAGTAACCAAGGAGCTATATCAACGGTTGGAGAAACGCGGGGTAATAAGATTGATTAATCTTGTTTGCTTATTTGTTATTTATATTGCTACTATACTTCGAATATAGGAGGAATCTCTCTTACAGTAATTTGCTGGTGATCTTTCCTATAAGGTCAACGATATTTAGTTTAGTCATTCTTTTTGACCCTAGACCCGCTAGTATGTTAGTGTTAGTGTTTCTGGACCGGAATATTCTTATATATATCTTGTGTTCTTTAACAATGTATCTAAAAAATATCTCGAGCCTCCGGTAAGAAAATCTCTCTTTATGGTGGACGTAACCAATTTGGTGAATCATATTAAATCTCTTCGTTTGTTCATATCTTTTCTGCATTTTGCATCCATAAGATCATACATGATTATGGTTTTCTTGGTATTGTTATCAGTTGGAGATCAAAATAATCTTCAGTGGAGGAATAGCTCTAGATGTTTTGCCAAAAGGTGGAGGAAAAGGACAAGCTCTTGCTTATCTTCTGAAGAAGCTCAATACTGAAGGGAAACTTCCTCTTAATACTCTTGTTTGTGGTGACTCCGGAAACGATACTGAACTATTTACTATTCCCAATGTCTATGGTGTCATGGTTAGTTTTTACCATCTGAACCTCTGTTTTTTCCAGTTTCCATTCTCTATTTTTTTATTTGTTGATGTGCACTGAATCTGATATGACTCGTAGCGTTAGTTTCCCATGGACATAGTCGAACTGGTGAACCACGTTAAATCTATGTCTCATTTACTTTTCTTGCGTTTATCGCTTGTTTTCCCATTATTTTCTTCATCCTTTATAAAATTATTCCTCTTATTTTCACAGGTAAGCAATGCACGAGAAGAGTTGTTGGAGTGGTATGCTGAAAACGGGAAAGACAATTCGAACATAATCCATGCGAGTGAGAGGTGTGCGGGTGGGATTATAGAAGCGATAGGCCATTTTAAGCTCGGCCCCAAACTTTCTCCGAGAGATGTGTCTGACTTCTTGCAGTGCAAGTCGGATAATGTGAACCCGGGTCATGCAGTTGTGGAGTTTTTCTTGTTCTATGAGAGATGGAGACGAGGTGAAATTGAGAATTGTGAAGCATACACAAAAAGTCTCAAAGCTTCATGTGTGAGTAGAGTATAACCCTTGTTTCTCTCTTTATCTGCAAATCTTAATGTATCTAAGAGGCTAATTATGATGCTATCCTTTAGGATCCTGCTGGCGTCTTTGTCCATCCATCTGGTGCTGAAAAATCACTCAGAGACACTATTGACGAGCTTGGGAAGTACCATGGGGACAAAAAAGACAAGAAGTTCCGGGTTTGGACAGATCAGGTTCTGGCAACAGAAACTACTCATGGGACTTGGATTGTAAAGCTTGATAAATGGGAACAAACTGGTAATTAAAAGCATTAATACGCTACACAAGACCCATGAAAATGAATCATTCTCTTCCTTAATTGTTGATATTCGTATTGTGGATAAATATCTCAGGGAGTGAAAGGAAATGCTGCACAACAACCGTCAAATTCACCTCAAAGGTAAGAGATGATTAAGAGGGCATGCAACTGTACACTAGTATACAAATCTATAAGAGTAGATTCAGTTTCTTGAGTATTGAAAAATGTATTGGAACCTGCAGGAAAATGAAGGGTTTGTGTGGGAAAATGTGCAGCAAACATGGTCGGAAGAATCAGAGGTGAAAGATGATAGCAACTGGATAATCTGAACTGCTATTATCTTTTTGGCTTTAACCATCTAGCATCCTATTATTGGTTGAATAAAACTTGCATTCAAAAGTGCCATTTTATGCGTTTTGGAGTCACCTATGTATTGCCATAAAACAAAATAAAAACATGTATTATGGTTCGTTCGGTACACTATATTCCAAAATCTTACAATTCTATGATTTCATAATGTTACTTATCAGTAAGCATAACGTCTGCCTCATAACATTTCAGTTTTGACCCCAAAACTAACACTATTATACATTAATTAAAATTTATATTAAAATCTTTATAACCCTCTTGTTTGCGTAGAGAGCCAAAAAGATTACGAGGCAAGTATCAATCATCAATGGTTTCTTTTTTTGACTAAAGTATCAATGGTTGCATAGACTCATCACTTGTTTTTTTGGTCAAATCATAGACTCATCACTTATTATTGCAATGATACACCAGATTAACTTCTGGCTTTTGAAGTGACTGAAATGTTATCACCCTTTACAAATTCATATCTTTAATCAATCCAACTACAAGACATTATTAAATTTACTTTTCTAAATCAAAATTCAATTTCTATAAATTGTTATCAATATCACAACTCTAACTTCTTTAACAATTTTATAAATTAGTGAGTGGTGTACGAGTCTAAGAAATTGCAACTGCTACCTAAACCAAAGTGTTAATTAGATGTAGACCCTAAGAAGTTGTGCTAAGATTAGATGCACAAGATAAATGTAATGAATTTGATTATTTGCTATAGCATATTGTAACACTTCAAAAAGGAAACATCCTGCAAATATCAGACTCAAATGATGCAAAAAAGTGTCCACAATATCATAGGCAACACACTCCACATTTGAATTTAAAAAAATCCACAAACAAATGAAAATAAAAATCTGGTTCTGGTTTGAGTTTTTTCTTTGGTGATGAAACTCAGAATCTGATGAACCCTTTGTCTTGCAAACTCTCTACTGTCTCCTTTATGCTAACCTCCAATGGCACAAACTCAACCCCAAGAGACTCTGCTTTCTCTTTAGACACTTTGTATGTTGGAATATATATCTTTTCATCAGCACACCTGCAATATATAAAAATATTAGATGGATTCTTTTTAAAGATCTTAACCATTTCTATAAAGAAAAACAGAGTTGCTCTGTTTCTGACATTCAAAGAAAGACTTACTTCTCAGGGAGTTGGAAATCAGGGTAAAGATCATGTAAAATGTTAACAACTTCAGAGTAATGAGCAACTCTCTCCACTAAACAGTATCTTCCATTAGCAGTTGGATTCTCAAACGCTTGAATGTGAGCGTTAGCTACATCTTTAACGTTAACCCACCCGAATGTCGCATTAGGAAACGTCTGTGCTCCTGAAAATGCAAATCAAAGTTGAGTCTAAGTACATGTATTAAATCAAACCAATGCTGTATCTTTTCTCTTTACCTTTGATCAAGCTTAGAACTGCGGCGGCACTGGTGTTGAGCGTTGGCTGTAAAAGAGGACCGATCACCATTGCTGCATTTATCGAAACCAACTGTAAATCGTTCTCTTTGGCAAATTTCCACGCTGCGTTTTCAGCTAATGTCTTGGATAGTACATACCATAGCTTTTACAAAAAGAAAATCAGAAAAAAAAAAAAAACAGAATGATAACTTGAAGATCACGCTAACAGAAGTTATTTTCTATTTTTTTTACCTTGGCAGCTCTGCAATATTCAGGATCGGCGAACCAAGTTTCATCAACAATGGTTTCGGGTGTTCGAGGCATACCATTGAAAGCAACAGATGCTATAGATGAGGTTAGGACGACTCTCTTAACAGAGGGAGTCTTCAAGCAAGTGCTTAGAACATTGATTGTTCCTTTCACCGCTGGATCAAGTAACTCAGCCTGAGGATCTTTGACATCGTGATAGAATGGTGATGCGGTGTGGAAAACTCCTTGGCAACCATCGATCGCTGAATCGAAAGAGCCTTCTTCTAACAAGTTTGCTTTGAACAGTTGAAGCCTTTCCTTTGCACCTTCTAATGCAAGCAAATGCTCTGTTTTCCTCGGATCATCTGTATCATTGAACCATATATAACCAATCTATGAATCTTGAATCATCCGAAAACTATTAGATCTAAAGATCTCTATATCATTTCCCATTCCTTCAAAATTTCATTAATAATCAATCATGAAGATGACTAGATCTGTTTGTATCGCGATGAGATTGAATAGAGAGTAACGAGACGGACTTGGATCGCGGACAGAGGCTTTAACGGTATAGCCCCGGAGAAGGAGAAGCTTAACGATCCACGAAGCGATGTAACCTGAAGCTCCCGTCACACATACCGTCTTCTCTTCTTCGCTGCTCATTCTTCTTTCAGATCTTCTCAACTATCTCTCTTTTTCTGTGTGTTTGAAATGTTCAAAACAGAACAGAGGATTTTTTTCTGTTTTATTTATTTGTTCGGTTTTAAGCGCGCCATTTTTGGGAAAGTTCGTTAAGAGTTTTCAACGGGATTTAATCTCGTCCGTACGTTTATTAATAAGCTAAAAAACCATACGCTTTCTGGTGAATATGAAGAGCAGCAACAAATCTCACGTGTTTTAGATGTACTTCTGCTGTTGCAATCATTTTGAGCTTACAATATAACAATCATTTTTCAGATTATGAGTTTTACTTGCTGAAGAATTAGCTTATCTCAGATGAGTTCCATCAACACTTTCTTCTTGACTTCAGGGACTTGTCGCTAGTTGTTTATCAGTTTTGGCTAGTAGAGCTTTTTCAGCTGTGCCTTGATCGACTAGGTAGACTAATTATGCATGTTGCACTCTCTCATTATGTTCTATTTTTTTCAGACGGCTCTCATGATGATATATAGACTACTTGTTGCTTAAAGATCGCACATATCGAGACAGCTGTTCTCTGTTCTGCTAGAAACCGGTCTTAATCATGCCTTATATTACTATGTACAACTTAGTCACGACAACCTGTTAGCCTGCAATCAACTTTTACGGCTAAATGACAAACTTGCATTTTGTTGTAGGTTGAGTTGGTCCTGTTGTTCACGCATCTAACCATATCACAACTCAGGTGATCTTTCGTGATCTTTTGGATATCAACTAGTCAACTACCATTTATTATTTCAACATTTTAATAGATTTTCCCCTACCATTATTATTATATGATTTGAGTATTTATAACAGGATGGGTCCAAAGGACAAGCTCACCTATTCATCTTAAAATCTTATTAGAGCAACCTCATCCCTCATGTATCTCAACTCAGTTTCTGTACAAAACAAAATAATTATTTGATAATATTTTACTTATTTATTTAAATCAAAATGATTTTTAAAACTTTGAACCATTTATAAAATGCCATGTGTAATAGATGGTATTTCAGAGTATCTGAAATGATATATTCTCCTGTGTTTCTGTCATATTTTTCATATTTTATTTTTTGAAAAACATTGCTGAGATACCCTATGGATATTAGCAATGGGCATGCTTTTAGATACCCGCTAAAATGTTTTTTGAAAAACTCAAAGACTGGAATTTAAAATATACTATATGTATCTATTTGATATTTATGGATTTAAGAAAGATATGTCAATCTTGCTAATTTTTAAGCATTAGTCTGATCAATTAGCTGATAAATCCTCTTTACAAGTTACTGTTTTAGGTTAGGGATGAGTTTAATTATTCAGTTTAGTCTTAATTATTTGGGTTTTTTAATCTTCAAAAATAGGTCATTATCTTTTCGATTTAAATAATTTGTTTTTTTGGTTATATATAAAATTACTATAAACATATAAAAACAATTAAAACATTCAATTGTAAATTATAAAACACTTAAATAGTCATTGATTTAAATCTGAATGAATACTTTAATAGCAATGACGAAATTTGATATATTGGACTAAATGATGAGTCAAATTTTTAATATTTTGATAACATTTTTCCATGTTTGGTGGAGGTCTAGCATATAAAAATTAATTAAAAAAAGTTTAAGATAAAATTTAAAAAACGTTGCATTTTCATATTAGTTGTCCTAATTAAGTGATAGTTTCAGTAGGTTATGCTTTGAACCATGCCTGATTATACTTATTTTATTTCTGTGTCAATAATATATGTGCATTAGAATGTGATCCATAAATTTTTAGATAGATTAACACATGCTAATTTACTATTTATATTTATTGATGCTTGATAAAGAAATTTTGGCCATATAGAGAATTTTATATTTATGTCTTTCTAACAGTCTTATCTTTAAAATGGTCAAAAAAGAATTTTATATAAAGGAAAAAAGAAAAAGATTTTTGAACACGTATCCTTTTATATTTATGTCTTTGTAACAGTCTTATCTTATAATTGTATTTTGGGAGGTTTTCTTACATGTTCATTTTTTTTACATATTATATATTTTTGTTTATTTATTTCTTTCTTCACCATCTTTAAACGTGTTTCTCTTTCCCTTGCCTCTTGATAAGGATTAAGTCTAGATTTTCTTATAGTCTAATTGCAAGTTCAATAGTTGTTGTAATATAAGAGAGGTGTCGATCCAACCAAAGATGATTCTAATCACTAAGAATGAAAAACCATCACTTAATTGAAGCAAATAAGAGTCATTGTGATTAACTTACTAATCAATAACTCAAACAAGATCCAATTCAAATGAAAACAACTCGGACTACTCAAGAATAAGCAAGTTTTCAATCAAGTATAAACCTATGGGTATATGTAAATTGATATAAAGCAATAAGATTCCAAGTCAGAGTGTAAAGCAAACAATCAATAAGCTTCCATAGATCTAGAACACTTAGATTAATTCATTTCCATGATAGAAACTTCTATGTAATGAAGTATTAAACATTAAATCACTTTGGTTTAATACAATCAAACATGCATTTGAATAAGTCTACTTACCATCTTGAAATCCATTTGGTTAATCATGCAAGAGGAAAACTAAGTTCATTCAATCATTTTAACAAACATATCCGTTGCATAAAATAGCTTAGAGTCTAGATGAAAGTGATCAAAACTAATCTAGCATTAAGAGCATTTATCAAGCATGGAAACAATTAAATCTGAAAATAAACACTTTAACTATTTACTAATCACTACTTAACCATAGATTCAAAATGTATCTACTCACTAATCTTCATGGATAACATTAAACTCATAAAAAATTAAGACTAATCATGTTTAAAAAGCAAAAAGACCACTAAATACTCAAGTTCAAAAGACAAAGAGTATAAAATGATAAAGATTTGATCTTTCGCTAAAATGACATTTGTCGTAAGGAGATTTCTCCTTGAAAGATACTATATCTATTTGATCTTTATGAAGATTTACACTCCCTTATCTAAGAGATGTCAATCTTGTTGATTTCTAAGGCTTAATTTCATAGCTTCTGTCTTGTTGATTTTTAAAATGTTGCTTAAAATGTAGTATTATTTGTTCTATTTAAACAATTTGGTTCTTTGATTTTATATAAACATATTTAAAATATTTAAGTTTGTAAATTTTCAATTTATTTAAATATGCGTTAGATAATTCAATTTAGAATGGATTAAATATTTTATAATTTAATATTAGAATAAAGTTGGGAAATTTTGGTTTGAAATTTGTTTAATTAGGGCATATCCAACCGTAAGTTTTGAATGGAGCATTTCAAAAATAAAATAATTAAATAAAACAAAAACTGATTAAAAGAAAAGCTGATCAGGAACTCGTTTTTTGTTTTAGCTACTGAGAGAACCTTAATAAACCAGTGTGTATATAAAATAATAATAATATTATATATTTAAGAAATTTTTGGGCTTTTAACCAATTTTGTAAAAAAATCACCAATAAGTGTTGTTAAAGAAAAAAAACACTAGAATAAATAAGGTTCATGAATGCCCCCACATTATTTTTGGGAACTTTTAAACTTCTTGGCTTTTTGTGTAAAGTAACTAGAAAAGGGAACAGAATAAATAATTAATTGAATTGGACCTTTTGGGCTAGGAAAGGGAAATGAGTAACTTTAAAAAGGAACACGTGGCAAAGGGAAAGAGAATCTTTCGCGAGAGAGGTCTTTTGATTCCCCTCTCTCTCTCTCTCTCATACAATCATCATTACAAACAAACTACTCATCAGTTCTCTGATTTGTCTTCCGTCTCCAGATTTCTCTCAGATTCCGACCCAAGTCAACTCGTCGCTGCTTTTTTCTTTGGTTTTTGTAGGAATGATAACGCGGATCCTCTCCGATCTCATGGATATGCCAACGGCGGTTGCTGCGGGTGAATCGGTACTGGGTACAATCAAGATCGCTGTGATGCCAATAGCTAAAGTGTTCACCATGTGCTTCTTGGGTCTTCTCATGGCCTCCAAGTACGTCAACATCTTGCCTCCCTCCGGAAGAAAACTCTTGAACGGGGTAAACCTTTCTTTCTTTCTTTCTCCACTGTTTGCTTCTCTCTCTCTCTCTTTCTCTCAACAAGTGTGTGTCATGTTATGTAATATTACAGTTGGTCTTCACGCTTCTTCTGCCATGCTTGATCTTTTCCCAGCTCGGACAAGCCGTCACTCTCCACAAGATGCTTCAGTGGTTTTGTTTCTTTTCCTCAAGTCTCTTTCTATAGGGTCCATCCATTAAAGGCTTATTCTTTTGACTTTTCTTTTTGTTTAATTCTTTTGATTTGTTTCAGGTGGTTCATTCCGGTTAACGTTGTTCTTGGTACAATCTCAGGGTCGTTAATAGGCTTCCTTGTTGCTACCATTATTCGGCCTCCTTACCCTTATTTCAAGTTCACAATCATACAAATCGGAGTTGGTTAGAACCCTTGTCTGATCTGCTCTGCTCTGTCCTCTGTCGCTAGTAATCTCAGTTTACGTGCCTTTTGTTTTCAGGTAACATTGGTAATGTCCCTCTTGTGTTACTAGCGGCTCTATGTAGGGACAAATCCAACCCTTTTGGTGACTCTGAAAAATGTAGCATTGATGGCACTGCCTATATCTCTTTTGGTCAATGGGTACGCTTTTCAACATGTAGCATTCATGTCACTTTCCATGATATATCATTCAGGGACTTTAATAAACTATTAATTTTAGGTTGGTGCCATCATCCTCTACACATATGTGTACCAGATGTTTACTCCTCCCCCTGAAGGTTTTGACGGAGAAGA
Organism: Brassica napus; assembly: GCF_020379485.1. NCBI lineage: Eukaryota > Viridiplantae > Streptophyta > Magnoliopsida > Brassicales > Brassicaceae > Brassica > Brassica napus. Next base: position 23,496 of record NW_026016789.1, on the reverse strand, counting down.
AGAAAATCTACCTTTGAAAAACGCTGCTTCTCCAGACCAAGTCCCCTTGCTTACTCAGAACTATCCCAAGGACACTCCACCCGCTCAAGCTCGCCTCCCTGTACAGAGCGCCGAACCTAGAGAAAGAGAGGATTCAAAGATTACACACATCTTTGTTTACCTCTATGAGAAGTTGAAACTAAAGCAAATCATCCAACCTGCAATAATTGCTTCTGTAAGTATCTCTTGCCTGTACTATTCTGACAATCTGATGAAACATTTACTATGTAACTAAAAAAGACAAGTTTTATTTCTTTACTTCCAGATTCTTGCCATGATACTTGGTGCAATACCTTTCACAAAGAAGTTGATATTCACAAACAATTCACCTCTTTTCTTCTTCACAGACAGTTGCATGATTCTTGGGTAAGTACACTCTTTATTTGTCTTCTTCGAATCAATACGTTGATATAACTTTTAAAAACTTTAGGGACGCCATGATACCGTGCATCTTGCTGGCACTTGGTGGCAATCTCATCAACGGTAAGGATGGCTCCTCTCTCATATCCATATATAGACATTTGTTTTGAGCCCATCTTATTGGAACAAGAAACTTTCTTGTATAAAACATTTTACAGGACCAGGAAGTTCTAAACTTGGTTTCAAGACAACAGCGGCGATTATAGTTGGACGGTTGGTGTTGGTGCCACCAGCAGGGCTAGGGATAGTGACATTAGCAGACAAACTTGGGTTCCTTCCAGCTGGTGACAAGATGTTTAGGTTTGTGTTACTTCTACAGCACACAATGCCTACCTCTGTGCTCTCAGGTGCTGTTGCCAACCTTAGAGGATGTGGAAGGGAGTCAGCTGCTGTGCTCTTCTGGGTTCACATCTTTGCCATCTTCTCAATGACCGGATGGATGGTATTGTATATCAACATACTCTTCTAGATTCTTTATCTTATTTTTTTTTTCTCTTTCTTGCGTAGTGCCATATGAGCTGAGCGACCTTCCTCTTGTTTGCTCTGAATAAATCAAAGTATATTATAGTTTCTGACCTGTGCTTAAAACGGTTTAAACTAACATGTGCAAACAACACAAGGTCAATATCCATTAGATGAAACAGAAACAAAAACTCAAGCATCATCAGCTGTCAGGAAAACAGCATCCATCTTCTGGTCCTGCTCTCCCTTTGGTTGTGAGAGTTTACAATATCCCTCCTCTGTGGGTTGCTTAGCCACATTGCCAAAACAAACTCCCAGGCCAGACTCACTAGTGCAGCAGCTAGAAACAGCCATCTTCCTCTCCTAACTCTGCTCACACTAGAGAAGGATCTAAAATAAAGAATAAATATTTTGACAATTTAAAAGTTCAAAAAATATATATTTTGACAATTTGTAATATAACTGAATAATAATTATATATAGTTCAAAGAATAATTTACTATACAAATTTAATTTAAATTAATAGATAAAAATATTGTGAAATATAATTATAAATATTAGCAAAATCTATGTAATTAGTTAATGTTGATAATTAATTATTTACAGATGTGTTTCTAGATTAAATTAAAATTTATACGATTAAATTCACTGGTACTTCATAGTTCATATGCAGGTTTTAGATTTAACTTGATAGTGATAACATACTTTTAATATATCTGATATAAAATAATTATTATTATTACGATGATTAATGTTTTCTAAACATTTATGACATTTCACTCTCCGTTTAATTCTTCTTCACTCCTACTAATTTGTTCTTCATCATTATTTTGCTCATTTGTACTAGTTAGAAACTTAAAACCTAGTAAGGTTTAAGCTTCTCGACGTTCTCCTCAGAAAAATAACAAATCGGACAGCGGAAAAAAGCTTGGTTAGACGACGTGGGAATAACGATCCGTGAAACGTCTGTGTTACGGCGACTCTTTGAAACGGACCGTTACCGTTACCATTATACCAAGAATTAGTTGAACCGGCTGAAGACCTAACCAAAATTTCTGCAACATCTTTCTACGTACCGAATCAATGAATATGAACTTTAGCATCGCAGTTTCTAAAATGCTAAAAAAAAAAAAACTCTTCGAGCCCTTTGAGTCAAATACATTATATGAATTTTGAAATTTATAGATCCTACTATATAAAAGGAGCTAAATCCTAGTTTCCTAAGCCTTGCCACATGAACAAAATAATCAGAACCAACCATTATGCCATGTCATTCTGGACTGGACTTTAAAAAAAAAACCAACCATTAAAATATGTGAAGAGTCACGGTGTAACCCGGTTCAACTCCAGTTACATCATAATAAAACAATGCATGCATTGATTGTTGATTATTAGGCTTCTAGCTACCACATCTTTGCCATCCTAAATCAAAATCGATTTCTACAACTTTAACTTGCCCCATACTTAATATTCTTATAGCTGGTAAAAATTTTAATTTAGGAAATCGTTATATTTCATGCCAAAAATGCCTACTGTTTTCATTGAAAATTAAATAACATATATTCTACCATTAGGATCAAGAACTCTAAAATAACTCTAAAAAAACCACCACCGCCAACCATTCAAGATTTTGTGTAAATCAATATTTGAAAGTCACAATTTTGTCAATTTCTTGGCGTAAGTGATATGTTTAAGAGTTGGATAGTTAAGTCCATATGCGGTTGGGAACGTGGGGTTTGGCTCACGTTCCACTGTTTATTTTCAATTGTTTTAATAATAGATTCATATTGATAATCTGTGCGAACAAACGTATAAGATTTTAGTTGGTTAAGATTAAACATAGACCGACAATCTTCCGTCTTTAGCTATTGGTCTCCGCCAAAAAATTTTGATTTAATATAATAGTTCCTGCCTGCTAAGCTACTACAATTGTAGTTCACTTCTATCGGTCATATAAAATATTTAGTTTTTTTTTGGCTTTATAAGATTTTAGTTTGTAATTAATCTCATGGTTCGATTTTATCCATTGGGACTTTTTTCACTATGTTTTATTATCAAACCATTTCACTTTGCCTAACATTTAAATATTCTTTCCTTTGTTTAAGGATTGATTGTTCCTCAATACCATGGTCAAACCAACCGCCAAAAATCCTTCGCTTATGGGAGGTATTTTGAATTTACAAGTACATTTTTGAATCAAAAACATTATTAGTATTGATATATTAATTTAATACTTTAATCCAAAACTTTAATAAAACATATAAAATACAAATTATGTTTTATATATATTTATTTTTTATATATTTTTGACTATTTACATCTTATTAAATTTGAAGTGCACAAAAAAAGGAAAAGTTACATCTTATTTGATAAGATTCCAAATATGTAAATGAAATGCTACGTTTTGATTTTTGTTTATTGCTACGAAACTTTTTAAAACTTGGGAAAAGGTAAAAATACAGACGACATGCCCGGCCACTCCTTTTCCCCCGGTTTGCAAGAATCTAATTGAGTTGCTTAATATTTGTTCCAAATTAATATATAGTCTCATCATAATCATAAATTAATAATCTATCTCTATATAATTTTATATAAGTACTAAATAATGATATTTTTATTCATTTTATAGTTACAAAACTCTAATAAAACAAATATAAACATTATTAGTAAAATATGTTTTTTATTTAAAAATACAAATTATGAAAGAAACCACAATTAGTTTTTAATAAAAAAACCATGCTCCCAACTGTATCAACAGATTCGTCATTCACCCTTAGAAGACACATATAGAAATAATTAAATACTTTGGCAAAAAAAAAATATTTTTGTGATGAAGATTCTTAGATGATGATCGTTTTCTATACAAACATGCGGCACCTCTTCACCGTTGTTTTAATCCCAGAAAAACGCGTAGAAATCTATTAACACAAATATTAACATACTTTAATTAAATATATAATCCGCATGGAGCATGGACACCGGCTCTAGTAACTACAATGATATCTTGTGACAAAAAAATAAAATAACTACAATGATATATTTGCGGTATACTTTTAGTGGGTGTGGTTGGGTATGTGTTTGTTCGCCATTGACGAAGAAAGAGTGTTAAGATTCGAAACGTTTTGAGATACCAAGGAGAGCGTAAGAGAAAATGAAATTTGAATTAATGGCATATTGGGCTTTAATAAACCCCATCTATTATGTCGGACCGTTGAAGGCGAAGTTTAATCTTACGCTTTTACCCCGAGTCGTGAAAAATGCAGGACCGTCAGTATCCAACGGATCTCAAATCGATTCGGTTTGGAAAATGTATCCGTTAGATAATCATTACTGACAAAGATGCAGTGTATCCGTTAGAAAATCAACACAGTAATCAACACAATAATAACACAAGTGTTCCAAGGAGTTGACATCTCAGCATTTTCGAACTCCACAACATGTCAATTAATGAAAAAATTTGGAATGCCAATCGAAACATTTCAATTTAACAAGTCATTTTTAGTTTTGACACATCATCGATTATCAATTTACTTATAATTGACTAGCTCTTTCACATTATTTGTTTAGTCAAAATGGAATCAATTTCAAAAATGATAGTTTCCAAAGCGTTTATATAGAGAGTCATTTCTATACTTTTCTCTTTTTCAGTCATATAGAATCCACAAATCGTGCAATGGTGATTGCTTTCATAGTTAGGGCATGCTCTAGCCAGTCCATGATACCCCATCTTACGTTATGTCAAATTTCTTCGTAGCTTTTTTCCAAGGGATGCCTCCACAGGTGGATTTTTTATTCAGTTGAATCTCTCGAATGATAAATGATCAAATTTAAGTTTTTTGTGTTTTGTTTTGCTCAGACTTGGGACAACAAGAACAACACGGGTACATTACGAAGCAACAAAATCATCTCACTGGATTCATAGACGATAATGGGAGTTGCTGCTGTTGGTGTTTACAGAGTTAAGAAGACGACATGGCTAAGTTGCTAGAGAGTTCGCTGAGAGAATCGTTACACAATCAAATTACATGAACTGAAAGTAAAACCTGTTTGTCGCTCTATCAATTTGATGTCTTAAGAACACTCTTTTATTTTTGTTTATCCTTGGTGAAAATTAAAAGTGCTATTAAATTATTCTCCCAACTATTTGAACTTTACCTTGTTATGTCTCATTATGTACTTCTAAATCGCATATCATCTGGACTGACGGAAAAAGAGTTGATGAATAAATCTCTTTTGAAGTTCTTAGTCTCACTGTGGTTTAAAAGCTTCTGCTTTTGAAATAATGTTTTGGGTTTGGATAACCAAATTTATAAACTTGGGTGTTCAAGAAATAGTCTTACATTTATGAAAATTAAATAATATAATGATGTTTTATTCCACTTCTTTGTACTTGATTGACAAATAAAAAACACTCGAAAGTTTTAAAGGATTTTTGCAAAATTGACCTACAACTCAAAGTCAAACACAAAACTAATTTTTTTTTTTGGAAATTAGTTATGCCCTATTCACCCCACAAGTTCATATAATTCACGAATATGCCATCAATTTTTTTTTTTTTTTCGAAAATGACATTTTTACTCTCTCACCTTCATCATCTTCAAGTAATTACAAGATTGACATTGTCATCAATACCCTAACCACCATGAACAACCAATTTGAAGCTCTTAATGCTCCCAAAATCGATTTACCCTTCTTCTTTCTCCATTCTTATGAACTAAACACAACATCTCACCCAATTTCTCTCCACATTAAGCTAAAAAAAAACCCAAGATTTTGATTCTACATTTTTTTATGGTTCATAGAGTCAAAGAAGCTAACGATTCTAGGTGGGTCACTTTCGTTTAAGATTTTGTGTTCTTGGAGAAGCCTTATGTGTGCTAAGGAAGTTATCTCACCAATTTAAGGTATGAAATCGAGTTTTTTTCCAGATCTGTTCGTCCAGTTGTCTGGTTGTAGATGACTTACCTGAAAGTCGTCTGGTCAACGCAGATGTTATTTTTGCAATTGACTTTGAAATATGTTTTCTGAGACGACTGAAAGTTAAGTCGTCTGATTTTGTTTGGTTACAAAAAAAACTCCAAAGAACCTAGACGACTTACATTTCAGTGGTCATAGGTTAGTTTTGCATTTGACTGAATTATTTCAGAAGTTTGACTTTTCCGGACGACTTACATTTCAGTCGTCTCGTGAAAATTAATATATCAATTTTTTTTTAAACTAGAGGACTTACAATTAAATCGTCATAGGTTAGTTTTGCAATTGAAAAAAAAAAACTTCAATATTTAATTATATATAGACGACTTACAATTCAGTCGTCCGTCAGACGACTTACTGGTAAGTCGTACAGGATACTTCTGAAATAATCTAGTCAAATGCAAAACTAACCTATGACGACTGAAATGTAAGTCGTCTAGCTTTTTGGAGTTTTTTTTTAACCAAACAAAAGTAGACGACTTATTTTTCAGTCGTCTCAAATAACAGATTTCAAAGTCAATTGCAAAAATAACATCTGCGTTGACCAGACGACTTATATTTCAGTCGTTTGGAATACTTAAATTGAAGTCGTCCGCGTCGACCTAAATGGACGACTTCTCTGGAAGTCTACTAGATGACCTCCGTGGATGTCGTCGCGTTAATGTTTAATAAACTTGCATTTTCTCTAAAACTATAAAGACTTTTTAACATTTTCTTGTTAATTCATGTTTATTAATAAATATTTAGGCTACTGAATGAAATTTATAACTTAACTGGTGATATTTATGAGGTTACCAACATTCACGTTAATTAAAGTTTTTAACTGATCCGAGAAGACTTCCATGCGCTAGTTTTTAAGTCTTCTACCCTAGTTTTTGAATAACTTGTATTTTTAAGAGTGATAAGTAACTTCAAGATATTCATATTTACAAAATATGTTCTCTCCCTTAGTTTTACTAAATTTGACTAAGTTTTTCAAATAAAAAATATGATATGCTTTGACTAGTTACTATTGTTTGTTTCCATCTCTTAAGTAGTATTGTTATAAACACTAATGACGATTATTGTTATGAGTTGGAAGAAATGTTAAAATGCTTCTTAAAATGTTTTATCAATATGAAGCTACCAACATTCTTGTTTATTAAGATGAGAAAAAGGCCATTGGAGTTTATTATTGCATATGAGAGATTCAAAGATAAGAAAAAGACTACTGAAGTCTATTATTTCATTGATTTGTAAATGTGTAAACACATTGTTAGCACATGTATTACATCTTGGGAAACATTATTACTGATTTTACAAAAAATTCACAACTGAAAGAGTAGACATGCAATTCACAAAATAGACCACAAACAAAATTATTATAGATCATTCTTCTACAAAGACAAGCTTGGACTCCACTTGATATTGAAGAAGACTTTGTGAGAAGACTTCCAGGAAGTCCAGACGACTTCTAAGAAGTCCAGACGACTTCCAGGAAGTCCAGACGACTTCCAGGAAGTCCAGACGACTTTCAGGAAGTCCAGACGACTGAAATGGAAGTAGTATGGAAGACTTTCTGGAAGTCGTCTAGTGCATTATATTTTAGACGACTAACAGGTAAGTCGTCCCAGAAGTCTTCCAGATCTGAAAAACCTGCATATCCAAAATGACTTAAAAACTGAGAATATGAGTGGAAGATTAGATAAATCTACCTTTATAGAACACACAAAAATACATATATAAAATTAATAGATCTACCTTTAAATGAGTGGAAGATGAGTACCATTTAATTAAAAACCTGCAAAAAAGATAGATTAGTAAAAAATACATGAGACAAAACTGAAAAATTCATATAAAGTTTGGTGTTTTCAAGTAAAAGAGATTAGAGAGAGGTTGAAGAGTTTTAGAATGATGAACATTACATTTTTGTTGCAGCCATTGGAGAGGAGGGAGAGAATGTGTAAATTTTTCTTTATATAGGGAGACAAAAAATCCAATTAGGTTAAATATTTTTGATTCAGACGACTTACTTGTAAGTCGTCCAGAAGAGTTTAATATTTTTAGCGGGAAATTAAAATATTTTTAGCGGGAAACTAAAATAGAAGACTTTCCTGACGACTTACTTGTAAGTCGTCTGGTTTAAATTATTTAAGCGGGAAAATAATTTTTTTAAAAATTTTAGGCGGGAATATTTGGATGACTTACATGTAAGTCGTCTGTTTTAATTTCTTCACCAGACGACTGAAATGTAAGTCGTCTAGACCCTAAACATAACCTCTTAACTTAATTAACTAACTAAACACTTCATAAAATCAAATTAAACTTCAAAAGTGTTTACTATACACAAAAATAAACACATATAGGTAAAAAATTAATTTTTCAAAAAAACATTCAAGGTTTCCAAAATCTAACCCTAAGAATACATACAATACTATAACATATGTTCCTAAACCCTAGACCAAAGAATACCATGATTCACTACGTACACTCATCTATGTTGAAAACAATTCAATTTTGTTATATTTTAATTTATATCACTTAAAACTGTTTATAATTACATGATTTTAATTTTTCGCTTATCAAAATATTTTTTAAAAAAATTTAAAAATTATTTTTAAGATCACCTACACCAGAAGACTTACTTTGAAGTTGTCCAGACGACTTCCAACATCTCATACGACTCAGACGACTTACTAGGGGTATATTCATAAAAATAGCTTCTGTTTTTTTGTTTGGTCACAAGGGACTGGGCTGTAATTTCACAAGACTTTTAGGTTAGTTTTGCATTTGATTCAAGTTTGGGTATATGTTTAGGGTTAAAATCAAGTTGTGGGTTAGTTTTGGCAAAAATCCCAAGTTTTAAATGGCAAAACAGGCACCAGTTAGTTTTGGTATTGTTAAGTTTTTGTTGGCTAGTATTAGGCTATTAGCACAACCAAGTATTAATCAAGATTAACTACACTAATCTTTTAATCCAAGCTGAATGACAACAAAGATCTGAAATTCTAAATCAGGTAGAAACAAATATTATGGGCCTAAATGTAATATGAACATCGAGATATATAATTTTATATCATATGCTTGTCAAAATTAGTGTTTAACAAAATACACAAAAAGATTCATAACCCAAAAAAAATTGAGAAATAAATATCAAAATGAAAAAAATATCTAAAGTAAGAAGGCTGGGATCACTAAGAGCATCATACTAATTTATTGATACTAATAAATATATTTAAAATTTACAAATTTTATATAACTCATTTTTAGCTAATATTACTATATAATTTGTTAACAATAACTTCAATTTACATATAAAATAATTTTGTGTTAAAATTTCCGCGGCTTAGCGCGAGTTTTGCCTAGTTATAACAAACACTCAACGTTACATACATAAAAGCAGAAAAAAACATAAGTAAAAGCCGAGGAAATCTCTCTCTCTCTCTCTCTCTCTCTCTCTCTCTCTCAATTCTTGACGAAGTTTCGTTTGTTCCGACGGTTTGTGCATGCGGGAACTCGTTAGAATCTTAGATTAGTAAGTTTTTTTTTCCGATTTCTCTAATCTCTAGATCGTGAATTTGTTTCTGATTTGGTCTTATGTTATTTAGGGGTTTCTTGAAATTGATGTGATCGTTTGGATTTCGTCTTTCTCTTCGTGATTTTGCCTTAGGGTTTCAAGTATCTTAATCGTTCTTTGGTTTTATTTTGGTCGTTATGTTGAATCTACAAGGGAAGCGCTTGACTCCGCGTGAAACCGTCGTTGATGACCTTGAGGTACTTCTCGGTCTTATGCTAGAGTTTGATCTATTTTAAAGTTTGATCGTGTTTTAGATTTGGGGTATTTGATGTTATAATTATGGATATTATCAATATCAGGACTTATGATCGATTATAGAAAGTGAATAGAGTAGATACTTATATGCATACATTTGAAATCTACTTGATTTATTTCCTAGGCTAGCGTTTATTAGTACTATTGTTGATTGATCTATATATATATATATATATATTACTTTTGAAGGATTACATATTGAACGATTACTTTTAATTCAAAGGTTGATGTGAATAGACATAGGGAACTAATATTGAAATAGAGATTTGTTTTGAGTTCCAAGTTTGTTCTGTCAGCTGTTTTCACCAATACAAATGATAATTGTTGGGGGTGGGCTTTGTCAGTCAATTAAGCTCATTGAACAACTAGTTAGGAGTAAAAAACTCTAGATTCTTATTTTTATAAATAAGGAAACACTTCTTCTTATTAGAGAATCCTCTATTTCCATTCCTAGATCTAGAACATTTTCTTATAGAGATTTATAGATTATAATGTTCACTTTACATTTCAAATCATCTTTCTAATGAATCTTTAATCAATAAATTTTTTTTGATTTTTTTTTCCATTTGATTTCAATGATGATTTCTCTTAAGGCTCTATGAATCTAATTCTTAGATTCTTAGATGTATGAATCTAACAAACACACCGTTTTTGGGTCAAACAGTTGGCGTTAGGAGGGAGACAAAAAGAACTATTTTCAAAGCATATCGAACTTGGGATCAAGACGATGAGATGAGGCTTCTCGGTGGACCAAAAGAAGATCCTTGTTCGAACACTTGGTGGGCTAACAATATCATGAAGAAAGAAGCTTTCTCATCATCCTCTACTTTGTTTTACTCTTTTGGTGATGAATGTTTGTTCTCCCATCTGCACATCACCAAGATCAACACAAACAGACATGACATCTTCATCAAAGTTGCCGACAAAGAAAGATAAGTTTCAAACCTTATGATTATTACATTGAATAATCATCATTGGACCATCATCCTCTTATTACGAGTTCCACCATGTCTTGTAACTTGCTTAGAAAGTTGTTTGTCTAGCTTTTATATACATATCAAACATTACGAGATATACACGCACTCCACGTTTTGACCATATTATTTTTATGGTCATATGAAGAGAAGAAGACAAACTTTCTTTGCATGTTACATCATGAAGCACGTGATGATCTCGGCATCCCGTTATCAAATGATTTGTTCTCAGAGTCTCGCTCTCAAGGATGACGAACTCATCAACTAATAAGTGTTTCTCCAATGATCATCAAGGTGACATCTCGGCATCTCGTTTCCAACGATTGGAGTTGATCTCGAAAACTGGATAATCAGTAACCTCCGTTCATGGATCATAACCACCCGGCGATGACTGTTCATCATACGATCACATCAGTCATGATTCAATCGGTACCCGGCTTCTAACGCTTCACCACCATGACGTCTTCAAAAGCTCCATCAACAGAAGCTTGTTGCCGACTTCTTAAGACTCACACCGACCCTGTTCTCGGCAGTCACCTCATCTTGTCACCAGCGGCCATGATCAGATCTCGGCACAAGTTGGGTGGTAATGATTAATTAATCATCTCGTCATCTCATAACAATCATCCAGCCAAGGTTCTCGGCGAAGATGTGGAAGTAGGTAAGCAGTGTATAGCTCTCGGCGACCTCGAACACTTCTTCACGCCAAAAATGCTTTGATTTCGTTAAGTTTGGACCTCGGCAAAGGCGTTTTGTCAAAAAAATCTCGGCACCTCGTTTGATGTCTATGCGTCTACTTCTCATCAAAACTCGAGACTTCATCATGGGATCATTCCATCTACACATGGATTGCATCAATGCCGCGAAGACATATCCACCCATGGCGATTTGATTGTGACGGTTTGTCCATGGCGGTACGTTCATGACGATGTCTATGGCGACTTGACTTGTCCTTGGCTGTTTGTCGATTGACGCTTCATCCATGGCGACTCATTCGGGTGGTTCAGAACGCTTTCCACACAGATCGTTCGTGCAACCATCCCCAGAGATGTCTGATTGGAGTCAGAAGTATGTCAATGACAGCTCACCCGGGACAGTATGTCCATAACACTTCGTTTATGACAACCTAACCATGAGAGTCCGTTCACGGCAATTCGTCTGTGACATAAGTATGTGTCTATTTTATTGTCTCATAAACCTTATTCGTAAAATTCACAGAGATCGATTTCTCCTCTTTACGAACTGGGGGCTTACTGTTGGGAGTGAGCTTTTCCCTTCAACTAGGTCCATTGAACAATGAGTTAGACCCATTCTACTAGGAAACCCTATATTCTTACTTTTATAAATAAGGAGACAGTTATGATCTTCTTTTTCCATTTGATTTCAATGATGATTTCTCCTAAACCTCCATGAATTTAATTCTTTGATGTATGAATTCAACAAACACACAGTTTTGGGTCAAACAATAATGTCTCTCTGTTTTTGTTTCTTTTTATTTATACAGAATGTTTGTGTGGAGAAGACACCATTGACAGATACCAGTGCATCATCTCTGAATAGGATCTCTGAGACAAATGAATAGACGTTTGAATCAGCAAAACAAATAAGCTCTTTTTCTCTGTTTTATTGATTTATTTACAAGTTTATTTTTGGCTTTGGTTTTATCAAATCCCAAAAAGATCAAAAGCAGATACTAATCTAATAGTGTTCTGTCAGATTCTTATTTGGGGATATTGTTCCTTTGCGTGAAGTCTAGACCCTGAGAAAATTTAAACCATAGCCCTAACAATGATTGGTTGGTGAAGTGCATGTCTAAGCAAAGGATAGAAAATATGACATTGACATAAGTTAGTTTACCCATGGCTTACATAAACAAGGCTTAAGATAAGTCTTTAGACAGAGACTGTGATTGTACCCACGGCTTGCAATAAAGTTTTTAGACAAAGTTTATCAAACATTGGATGGATCAAAACAACTAACGGCTTACTAAAAATTCTTTAGACAGAGACTAAGAAACGTTAGATAGATCAAATGACCCACGGCTTACAAAAAAGAAGTCTTTATACAGAGACTATGAAACGTTGGATGGATCGAATGACCCACAACTTACAAAAAAAAGGTCTTTAGAAAGAGTATGAAACGTTGGATGGACCATAACGACCCACAACTTATCAAAAAAGTCTTTAGAGAGTCAAAGACAATAAATGTTTATATTGGATGGATAAAGTAACAAACAGTACACTGTAAAATCTTTTTTTTTTTTTTTTGGTAAAGGGCTTTCATTAATTTAAAAGTGAAGCAAGCAACATAAATCTATATATATATAAAAATGTGCCTCACTCCTGAGAGAGCCACGTCACTAAGTCGCTCATTCTCAGAACGACACCTGTCCTAACGCCTAAAACTTTGCGTTTCTTTAAATAACCAGCGACATTTATTGGGCTTAGTGAGATTGGTCTTCAGGCTTTACCCGAGTGACAGAGCCCAATATTGGTCTACCGCGTCTGATCAAAAATTAGGGTTCTAAAGATTTTTTTTTCCGCCATTCGAGCGATGGGGTTGGTGAAGTCGACGAGCTTAATCCGTTCCGAGAGTTTCGATTGCGCCGGTTGAGATTCTTCTTCATCAGTGGAAACGCTTCCTCTTTTTATAAATATGTGAGTTCCCATCTGTGAATTTTATCAGCTCATTCCCCTAAATCATTTTCTTTCCAATAATTACAGAGATTGGAATAGAAATGGCAAAGGTCACGGAGGCGGCAGAGTTAGGCCATATGTACGGTCTCCGGTGCCTCGACTCAGATGGACGCCGGAGCTCCACCGTTGTTTCCTTAACGGGGTCGATATGCTTGGTAGCCAAAATAGTACGTTTCTTCAATCTTTCAAGAAAAATAAAACCTTTTGTTACTTTGTTTTATTCAAGTTTTTGAAGGAAAGCTTCACACTTTTTGCTATTTTCTTTTGTGGACTTTCTACTTTGTTTCATTTTTATATCTTTAAGTTTGAGTTTGTGGATCATTTTAAAATATATTGGATTTTGCTCATTCTTTATTTTCACCATCTTAAAGAATCACCCCTTAGCCAAGTGTTTTTTGTGATAGTTCTGCACTTCAAGCGCCAAAACGGATAGTCTTCTTTCTTCCTCTTCTCCTCTCAATGATTATGTACTTTGTGTTTTTACAAGACTATTAAAGACTACTGATTACTTCTTTAATCTACAGTTTGTGTATGTTGTTAATAACAAACTCTGTCCCTGATTTTAGGTTAAATAAAGGGTTAAAGAGACTTAGAAGAGTTGGTTCTGTATACTAGAAAATGTGTGTTTGCCTATGATGGCTCACACTTTTTGCTCATTTGTTTTATCCATATGTCTTCAAGTTTGGATTTGTTGGGGAATTTCTACAAAGTATGAACATTCTATCATTGTTTGTCTTCGTTATCATAAAGAAATATCTTGGGCAAGTTGGTGAACTTTTGCTACTTTGTTTCATTCATACATATTAAAGTTCGGAGCTTTTTGGATATTTCTTAAAAAAGATTGAAAATTTCTCATTATTTTCTGACATCGTCCGTCAAGAATAGTTTTCATCAAGTCTCTGAACCAAGCTCACAAGTCACACTTTTGCTATTATGTTTCATGCTCTATAAACTATTAGTTACTCATTACTTTTTTCATGAATAGTCATCATAAAGAATCATCATAATTACCTTTTTAATCTTTTGATACTACTTTGTTTAGTTTAGTTCTACTGATTTTCAGAGCAAATTTTTGTTTTCTTTTTCCTCAAAGCAACGTCCAGAGCACACTTTTATTATGATCAACAAACTCAAGTCGGCAAGAACTTTCTTAAAGTTTAAGAAAGCCCAACCTCATCCTAATATTTCAACTCTCTTACAACTGTTGTTTTATTCCCTCTAGGCTAAGTGGGTCTTGGTCTGGCTCATATAGTCATATGTCTTCGTTTCCCCACCTCTGGTACTTAAATTTACTTATTGGAACTGCAATCATGGATTCATCTTTCACTCATCCTCTGCGTGTCTATACCTGCAGACTGGTGAGTTCCTTAGCAAAGCCAAATTCAGTGAAATTGAGACAAGCAATGGATGGTGCTCCTTCTCCTGTTCTAATTGCTATCAAAAGCTACAGAAGGGTTTCACATCTTTTACATGCTCAAGATGTAATGATGATGATGCTATTGGAGTTGTAGTTAGCTTACGTAGGTAATGTATTTTCACAGTAATTGCAGAGATTGTTTCCTCATCCAATGATCTTTTAACCATGTCATTGTAAAGGATCGTCTACGATATTGTCATCATTACATCTTTAACATATAGTATGAGCTTAGATAAATAAAGCAAACGTGTCAAACGAAAATATTTTATAAACCTTTCACCACCTTCCCAACTCTTCACTATTTGGACTTAAATTGGAGAATCACTATCTCAAAGACCTATTATGTTGCTTAATCACACATCTGAGTGTTTACATGGCATCTACCTAAAAAACAAAACTGAATCCAAAACACACCACCTACATTCCAAATCAATAACAAGAACCAAACTATGTACAGGAATCTAAGCATAAGAAGAAATTATTTAAACTAATCATGATTGATGAATAACGACCAAAACAAAATAACAGCATAATCATACCACTAACAGTTGTTACGAGCAAATCTTACAGCTAAAAACAACAACCAAATTATGCAAACCAAGTTAACAAAACATCAAATAATTTACATGTAATGAAGATATAAATTCTTTACTCTGAAAAATTGAGAATAATGAAGATTACTGTAAATTTAATCTAAAAATCCTTTTTATTATATTTGTTTATAATATCGCTTTCCATATACAAGGTTTTTATAATCTTTCATAAAATTAATAGAAATTTATATAAAATAATTTTTATTACAACTTCCCGCCCGTAGGACGGACCGACTCTAGTATCTTTAATAATAAAGTTGACTTATGATCTCTCCTCCTTCTTCCACCTCAGCAAGCAGAGGGGTGCTTTTCGCGACACGTGTCGCCTCAACAGACATTCTACGAAACCAAGTTCCCGTATCTTTTGCGTTTTTAGTTTGGGCTTCTGTTGTGATTGACTTTTTCGTTTCTTTTGTATTCTTTAATTTGGGCTTCTATAATGTTAATTTCCAGGCCCAATGTCCTCTCTGAAAAAATCTGAAGCTCTTTCTATTCATTTTCCTCGACGATGACGATCTCTTTTCTCAGAAACTGTAAGAGATCAAGCTTCCATGCATTTATGATATGCCATAACTCAAGTTTTAAATAAGGTATTCATGCTGCATCAAAAAAATTTGTCGGCCCCAGTTTAATCTGTAATACGGCTTAAGAATCGTTTGATTGAAAGAGGCAATATTAAAAGTCACAGTAATCATCGATTTGTTCTCAGGTTTTGCTCTCATCCTACTCTGATTATTTTATGGAATCTGATGCAGGCTCTTCAAAAAGGAAAAAAACCTTCAATTATTCGAACGATTCACGTTTGAGGTTTTGTTCTTAACCTTCTTCTCTGGCAATTTTGTGAAAATCTGATGTTAAAACTTATAATGTTGTGAGGATAGTGGATGGAGTCTTAGTAAGAAATTGACTTACAGACGGTTTTTAACTTGTGATCTTGGATTTTGCATTTAGTTTGAAATTAGTTGGCCCTGATGCGATTTTGGGGAGTCCCAAATTTTCTCTGATTCTTTTTTTTTTTAAATCCTAAATTGCAGAACCAACATGATGAAATTGAAGCAAAGATTCTTGAAGAGAGAGGCAGCTCTTGAAGCTATCAACCTTTCTACACCAAGGTATGAAAAAATGATTCTTTGATTTTGTCATCACATGAATCTCAATTAAGAAACGTTTGATAAGACTTATCTCTACTAACTTAGATCAAGAATGTTGTGTGTTCTTCACTTTTTTTGTATCCCACATGATTATAATTGATATTCATGGTTTTCTGCTCTACCGATTTATTTTTGGAATAAACTAATAAAAGTTCAATAAGACTTCTCTCTTTTGTATGATTTATAATTAATATTGATGGTTATCTGCTTTTGCCAACGTGATGATTACATTCAGCGATATGAGATTGTGACCGGTGCGGTTGAAGTCGACGGTGCACCAGAAAAAGTAAAAATAGAACAAGGAGAAAATAAAGCTGCTGAAGGTGTGTTATCAATTACTTTCACTAAATCCTGGTTATGATTTTAGCTTCCAATGAGTTGAAATCATATTTCAACTGATATGAACATCTGTTTTTTTCCTCTGCAGAGAAAGGAGTGCCAGATTTCTGGCTTATTGCATTGAAGAACAATGAAATTACAGCTGAGGAGGTACGTTATCCTGAATTCAGGATACTTTTTTATGAAGAGGTGATTCTCTTAATTTTAATTTTTTTTTGTTTCTCATGATTCTAGATAACTGAGTGAGATGAAGGTGCTCTCAAGTATCATAAAGATATCAAGTGGAACAGAGTTCAAGAACCAAAAGGGTTCAAGCTTGAGGTTTTTCTTTGATGAGAACCCTTAGTCCCTTACTTCAAGAATACTGTGTTGACCAAGACATATCACATGATTGATGAGGATGAGCCTATCCTCAAGAAGGCCATTGGGTATATGATCTTTGCTCTACTGTATTGATTCTTTTTGTTTCGAAAGACAAAGATGTCTTATCGATGGTTAACTATTATTGTACAGGACGGAGATTGAAAGGTATCCTGGAAATTGTTTGACTCGGAGTATCCTAAAAAAAAGAAGCCAAAGAAGGGATCCAAAAACACAAAGCCTATCACGGTATCACCAAGACTGAGGACTGTGAGAGTTTCTTCAAATTTTTCAGTCCACCTCAAGTTCCTGAGGACGAAAATGATTTTGATAAACATGGTATGGCCTTCTCCAAAAGCTTTTTTTAGTTTTGTTTTAGTGTTTCAGAATGCGTTAAATGTTAACCTGGTAATTATTTATTTGTGCACAGGCTGATGGACAATGAAAAGTTTAGGAGTAAGCGTCAGGCAAAGAACAAGGAAGTTAGAGAAGGTTGAAAGCCTATCAAGACTGGTTATGGGGAAACGCTTAGAACCAGCAGAAGATACTTAGAATTTGATTGCTTATGAGTTCTGCTTAACAGATGCCTAGATCAGTTGTAATAAAAAACACATGACTGAAAGTTGAGTATTTGAAAAGAACCAGTGATTTGGAGGGTGAGGTTGCAGATGAAGGTATAGAGGAGGAAAAAGATGATGACGCAGTCGGAAATCACTAAGGTTAGCAAACACTAACCCTTAGATCAAAATCAAGCTCTCAAGCAAGAACTCGAATATTAAGCTCTGGAATCCACCAGAAAAGATAAAAGCTTAAAAACTTCTATTGATAAGAAAAGATATGAATGTCCAAAACAGAATACCTAAAACTCTCTTATATAGAGAGAGCCTAAAACATAAAAAGGTAAATCCCTATAATAAAAAGAAAACATGAAATAAAAGGAAAACTTCTAGATTAGGTTATGTAAATCTAAGAGTCTCCTACATCAGTCTCCTCCACCTCGAAAGAACTCGACCCCGAGTTCTCTTCTGGATAAAGAACACCATCAGCATGGTACTCATAGATGTCAGCCACATTGAACGTATTAGAAATGTTCATGTCTTCTGGAAGTGCCACCACATAAGCATTATCATTTAACTTCCGCAAAATCTTGAATGGACCATATTTGCGAGGCTGTAGCTTGCGATATGTGCCCACGGGGAATCTTTCTTTTCGTAGAAACACCATCACTTCATCTCCTTCTTTGAAAACCTTGAGTCTTCTACGCTTGTCTGCTGCTTCTTTATTCTTTTGGCCAGTTGCTTCTAACTTCGCTCGGACAGCGTCTCTAGTTGCTAGAATATCCTCTGCCATAGCCTCAGCTGAGATACTAACTCCAGGAGCTTTAGGCAACTTAACCAAATCGACCACATGCTTCGGAATAGAACAATAGACCAAAGAAAAAGGTGATTTCCCTGTAGCTGAGTGCACGGCACTGTTGTAAGCAAACTCCACTTGAGGTAAAGCCAGATCCCATTGTTTCGGTTTATCTCCACAAACACTTCGAATCATATTCCCCAAAGTTCTATTCGTCACCTCGGTTTGCCCATCAGTCTGTGGATGAGCTGTAGAACTCCGTTTCAAGCTGGTTCCAAACATTCTCCAAAGTGTAATCCAGAAGTGACTCAGAAACTTGGTATCTCTGTCGGAAATTATTGTCTTAGGAACCCCATGAAGACGTACCACTTCCCGAAAAAATAACTTGGCGATGTTAGAGGCATCTGCAGTCTTCTTGCAAGCGATGAAATGCGACATCTTGGAGAATCTGTCAACGACCACAAACACAGAATCGACGCCTCGCTGTGTACGAGGTAAGCCTAGCACAAAATCCATAGACAAGTCTTGCCAAATATCTTCTGGGATTGGTAATGGCATATAAAGTCCAGTGTTCTGAGATTGTCCTTTAGAAACCTGACAGATATAACACCTTTTAACTATAGCACCCGCATCTCTCCTTAAATGTGGCCAATAAAACCTTGTCTCCAAGCTAGCAATGGTCTTGTCTCTTCCCAAATGACCACTAAGGCCGCCACCATGCAAATCGCGAATCAACTTTTCTCGTAATGACGAGCAAGGAATGCACAGCCTGTCTCCTTTAAAAAGATAACCATCTCGTATGTGGAAATCTGCCGAAGGATGCTTCCCATTACATTTGCCCCATAACTCCTTGAATTCAACATCACATTCGTACAACTCCTTCAAAGACTCGAAACCCACAACCTCTTGTGCTAAGATAGTGAGTAAGGAAGCTCTTCTACTCAAGGCGTCTGCCACCTTGTTAAGAGTTCCAGACTTATGCTGAATAATGAAAGGAAACTTTTGCAGAAAACTTACCCAACGAGCATGCATCTTATTTATCACTTTCTGGCTGTGAAGATACTTTAGAGCTTGGTGGTCTGTAAATAGAACAAACTCTCTCTGAACCAAGTAATGCTCCCATTGTCGAAGAGCTCGAAAAACCGCATAGAACTCTTGATCATACGTGCTCCACTTTTGGCGAGCTTCACTTAACTTTTCACTAAAGAAAGCTATCGGTCGTTTTTCTTGTGATAAGACGGCACCTATTCCCACACCACTAGCGTCACATTCCACTTGAAACACTTTGTCAAAATCGGGTAAGGCTAATACTGGTGCAGTACAAAGCCTCTCTTTAATTAAAGCAAAACTCTCTTCCTGTTCAGATCCCCAATGAAACTTCCCTTTCTTCAAACACTCAGTGATAGGCGCAGTAATGGTACTAAAATCTCTAACAAATCTTCTGTAGAAAGTAGCTAGACCATGAAAGCTGCGTATCTCAGTGACTGACTTAGGAACCGGCCAATCCCTTATGGCACTCACTTTCTCCTGGTCAACCTGAATCCCTTCTTCACCAATAACAAATCCAAGAAATAACAGCTTGTTGGTGCTGAACGTACATTTTTTAGATTGATGTACAATTGGTTTTCTTGTAAAACCTGCAAAACTTGCTTCAAATGTTCCATATGCTCGTCTTTTGTTTTACTGTATATCAAAATGTCATCAAAATAAACCACCACAAAAGAACCAATGAACGGGCGGAGAACCTGGTTCATTAATCTCATGAAAGTGCTAGGAGCATTTGACAACCCAAAAGGCATCACCATCCATTCGAATAATCCGTCTTTACTCTTAAAAGCAGTTTTCCACTCATCTCCAGGCCTGATTCGAATTTGATGATAACCACTTCGAAGATCTATTTTTGAAAACACCTTAGAACCTGACAACTCATCAAGCATATCTTCCAACCGGGGTATAGGGAATCGATATTTAATGGTTATCTTATTAATGGCTCTACTATCAACACACATCCGCCACTGGTTACCTTTCTTAGGAACTAGCAGAACCGGTACGGCACATGGACTCATGCTCTCACGAATAAATCCTTTTCTCAGCAAATCTTCAATCTGTTCCCTTAAAATCTCATTCTCCTTAGGGCTCATACGGTAATGGGGAAGATTTGGCAGACTGGATCCTGGAATCAAGTCAATATGATGCTGAATATCTCTCATGGGAGGTAGATCATTAGGAAGTTCTTCCGCAATCAACTCTTTGAAATCATCCAGAATTTCTAACACTTCTCTTGGGGTTGACGTTTCCTCCGTTACTGCACTCAACAACCCTTTAACAACCAAGGGATAGAAACACCTTGCTTCTTGAACATCCCCATCAAGCTCTTTGTCGTCATGTGTCATAACCAAGAAACTTGACTTCTTTTCCTTCGCAGTGTTACAAAAATCCTTAACAGGTGCCATGGCAATTTTATGGTTGCCCCACGTAAACATTATCACATTGTCTCGACCTCGATATGTGATATCGTTATCATACTGCCAAGGTCGTCCAAGAAGAATGTGACAAACATCCATGTCAAGAACGTCACAAGTGATCTCCTCCTTATAATGTTTACCTATAGATATGAGAACTTTGCAAGTCATGCTAACTCGAACTTGTGATCCTCTCTTCACCCAACCAAGACCGTATGGTTTCTCATGACGGGTTGTGGGTAGCTTCAGATAGTCCACCAGCTTTTGAGAAACTAAATTCTCTGAGCTTCCATTATCCACAATCACATTACACACCTTGTTTTGAATAGAACAATGTGTTCTAAACAAATTCTTACGTTGGCCTTCTTCTTTAGATGATAACAAGACTCGTTGCAGCACAAGGTTTATCATCTCTCCAGATTCTTCTTCAGCGAATTCAGCTCCCTCATATTCTTCATTCTCAGCAAAATCCCTTTCATCCTCTTCATCTTCTTCCTCTATGATAGCAACTGTTCTCCGACTTGGACAGACATTTGATTTATGACCATGTCCTTGGCAACGGAAACACTTGTCAATGGAAGGCTTAGCATAAGGATTGTTTTGTCTCTGAGCTGGTGCCTTGTTCTGTTGGGTTGAGTTAGAGCTACTAGCTCCTTTGTTTCCCGGATTGGAGTCTTTATTGGCTACACTCTTTTCTTTCTCACTTGTTGGTTCAAAATTGGTCTGAGCCGTGTTTCTTCTAAATGTTGAGAACCCGCGTGATGACTTCTCCATTAACTCAGCTTTTAATGCTAGACTGGAAGCTTCCTGCACAGTCCATACGGTTTGCAAACCCATCTTTCCCTGAAGAGAACCCTTTAACCCACTGATGTACCTAGCCACCTTCTGATTCTCTGTTTCGCCTAACTCATTGCGTTCAGAGAAACGCAAGAATTCAGCTGTGTACTCGGTCACAGTTCTGTTTCCTTGAACACAATCGAGATACATCTTGTAAAGAATTTGTTCGTAATCTTCCGGTAAGAATCGCTCCAGCATTAATTGCTTCATTCGACGCCAAGTCCTAACTGGTCCTCTCCTTTGTCTTTGCCTTTGGACAACGAGTTTATCCCACCACACTGCAGCAGTCTTCTTCAGTTTGACAGCTACCATCTTAACTTGTTTATTCTCAGGAACGCCCATGACATCAAAAAATCGATCAACATCAATTTGCCAATCAAGAAACTCCTCCACTCCCATAGTTCCATAGAACAATGGAATATCGGCTTTTACCCGATAATCATAATTGTTTTGTTGGTTTCCTTCAGCTATTTCTTCTTCTGATTCTTCTTCTGAACTAGAATTATCAACAACAACATCACGATTGTTTCGACCTTGTTGACCCCGAATTGGTCTTCTTTCTCCACCTCTTTGACCGGCGTTATTAACCTGATTGGGATAAGCCACAACCTGATTATTTAACGCAGTTACCAGATTTGCCAATTGAGCAGTTACAGTAGTGAGGTTTGTGGTTGCCTCCCTTAAACCTTCTGCGAAACCCTCGAAGTCGGCTTTGGTTACTGGTTGATCACCCATGGCTGATCAAGCTTCGAAAAGAGAAGGAGAAGACCTTGCTCTGATACCACTTGACGCAGTCGGAAATCACTAAGGTTAGCAAACACTAACCCTTAGATCAAAATCAAGCTCTCAAGCAAGAACTCGAATATTAAGCTCTGGAATCCACCAGAAAAGATAAAAGCTTAAAAACTTCTATTGATAAGAAAAGATATGAATGTCCAAAACAGAATACCTAAAACTCTCTTATATAGAGAGAGCCTAAAACATAAAAAGGTAAATCCCTATAATAAAAAGAAAACATGAAATAAAAGGAAAACTTCTAGATTAGGTTATGTAAATCTAAGAGTCTCCTACATCAGATGATAATAAAAAAAATTATGAAAGCAAATATAGTGAGACATGAAAGATACGAAGAAAGGATCAAAGAAAGTAATATAAAAAAGATGCGGTTGAGTTTCAAAGAGCAGGATCAGATGTAGATTGAGAAACAAAAAGGTGGTAAACTTACATTATAGATTTTGCCTCCAAAATTTACACTGCGTGATAGACAAACTCAAACACTTTAGCCTGTTATTTGTTCTTATGCTGCTTTCGTAGTCGTTTTGGATATTGATGTTTTGGACATTCGTTGACTCCTCAATCTAACCTTTACTGTAAAATAAGTACGCTTCCTGTTTCGGTTAATTATATGGCATTGGATGTGATTAGAAGGTTTAATGGATACATAGGCTGTTACTGTATAAGTAAATTCTTCTTATCGATTCATTTGACGTCGATTTAAAGAAAGCTCCAACGATCAAGTAAAATCTAGGGTTTCATATCTACCGTCTCTTCCGCAAGATTCTTATGGGTTTTTAAGGTTATATAAAGACAAATAGTTGAATAAATATT